>NW_026526674.1:0-49844 GCF_024362965.1 Panthera pardus | reverse complement strand
ACTTTTGGGAAACAAGATGTTAGTTGAAAGATGGTTTCCCCACAGTGTTGGGTCACAAAGTTGAGTGTATGGCACTTTGTAGTCTCTGGATGCTTTTCACACACTTGTAACAATGAAACATTTTAGTTGGAATATGGTTTCCCCTCAGTCTTCTATCACAGGGTTAATACATTGTGCTTTTCTCACGGGTCCCGCAAAGTTTTCAATTTTAACTCAATGAAACCAAATATTAGTTGAAAGATTGTTTCACCACTCTGTTTTCACAGAGGTCAGTATATGGCACTTTCCGTGTAGGCCCTGAATGGGTTTACTAACATCTCTAATATTGTGAAATGAGCTGTTAGTGGAAAGATGGGATCCCCATGGTATTTCCTAAAGTTAGGGATATGGCTCTTTTGTTGTATGACTGAATGGTTTTCAAATACTTGTAACTTAGTAAAACAAGAGGTTAATTAAAACATAGTTTTCTTAAAGTTCTGCCTGATAGATTTGAGTATAATGAACTTTCTGCATAGGCTCCACGTGGGTTTTCAAATGCTTCTTAGGGAAACCAGATGTTATTTGAAAGATGGTTTCCCCACAGTGTTATTTCATGGACTTGAGTATATGGCACTTTCCGTGTAGGCTCCACTTAGGTTTGCAAACGTTTGTAACTCTGTGCAATGAGAAGTTAGTTGAGAGTGGGTTTCACCACAGTGTTGTTTCATTGAGTGTATGGCACTATCCACCTAGGACCCGCATGTGTTTTCAAACAGTTGTAACTGAGTAAACCAGATATTAGTTGAAAGATCATTTCACCACACTTATGTTTATTTACACAGTTGGGTATATGGCACATTGCTGTTAGACCTTTCATAGGATTTCAAACACTTTGAACTTAGAGAAACAAGATGTGAGTTGAAAGATGCTTGCTCCATGGTATATATTTTCACAGAGTCGGGAATTTGTCACTTTCCTCATCACTCTTAGTAAAGTTTTTCAAACCTTTCTACATTGGTGAAACAAGATGATGGTTTCCCCAAAAGCTGCTTGACCAAGTTTTATATATGGCATTTTCCGCATAAGCCCCCATTGTTTTTGAAACACTTCCCACAAGTGAACCCAGATGTTATTTGAAAGACGGTTTCACCACAGTGTTGTTTTACAGATTTGAGCATGTGGCACTTTCTGTGTAGAAGCTGCATAGGTTTTCAAACACTTCTCAGTAAACAAGGTGTTAATTGAAAGATGGCTACCTCACAGTGTTTCAGATTTGAGGATATCTTCCCTTCCACCTTGGCCCTGCATGGGTTTTCAAGCACTTCTCAATTTCTGAAATAAGATAAATGTTATTTGCAAGACGTTTTCACCATAGAGTGATTTCACATATGGCCCTAACTCTGTAGGCCCCACATAGGTTTTCAGTTTTCACTTCCTGAAACCAGATGTTAGGCGGAAGACTATTTCCCCACATTTTTCTTTGGCAGATTTGAGTTTATGGCACTTTTTTGTGTAAAACCAGCATAGGTTTTCAAACTCTTCTCAGTGAAACAAGGTGTTAATTGAATGATGGTTACCTCACAGTGTTGTTTCAGAGTTGAGGATATATGGCACCTTCTACCTAGGCCCTGCATGGGTTTTCAAACACCTCTCAATTTTTGAAATCTGACAGTAGTTCAAAGATGGTCTCACCAGGTTTTTGTTTCACAGAGTTGAGTGTATGGAACTGCCCACATAGTTCCCCCAATAAGTTTTAAAGCACTATATTAACTAATGAAGCACAATGTTAGTTCAAAGATGGATAACCCAGTGCTGTCTGACAGAGTTGGGTGTATGGCACTTTATGCATAGGCCCTACATTGCTTTTGAAACAAGTCTAACTTCCTAGAATGAGATTTTAGTTGAAAGATGGCTTCCTCATAGTGTTGTTTCACAGAGCTGAGTATGTGGCACTATCCTCATACGCTCCGCATGGTGTTTCAAACACTTCTAACTTCGTGAAACCAGTTTTAAGTTGAAAGACGGTTTCCCCACTGTGTTGTTTCACAGAGTTGAATATAGATCCCCATTCCTCCCAGACCCTGCATGGATTTTCAAACACTTCTCATTTTCTGAAATCAGATAGATGTTACTTGAAAGACGATTTCACCACAGTGTGGTTTCACAGAGTTGAGTTTATGGACCTTACCCTGTAGGCTTCCCATAGATTTTCAAGCAGTTCTCATTTCCTGAAACCAAATGTTAGGTGAAAGACTCTTTGCCACCATTTTGTTTCACAGAGTTGGGTATATGGGACTTTTCATGTAGGTTCTGCATAGATTTTAAAACTATTCTAACTTTGTGAAATGAGACATTAGTTGAAAGATGCTATCACCACACTATTGTTTCACAGAGTTGCGTTCAAGCATTTCTGCATAAGCCCTGCGTGGGTTTTCAAACACTTCTTATTGAAACAAAGACTAGACAACACCTACCTGATACGTCCGCATACGTTTTCGAACTCTTCTAACTTAGTCAAACAACATGTTCGTTGAGAGATGGTTTCTCTGCAGTATGCTTTCAGAGTTTCGAAATCATGCCACTTTCCACATCGTTCCCCGCATAGGTTTTCAAACACTTTTAACTTGTTGATGCAACATGTTAGTTGAAAGATGGTTGCCCCCAAAGTGCAGTTTCACAGGGTTGAGTTTATGGCACTTTCGGCATAGGCCCCGCGGGGGCGGGAGGGTCGGGGGGTGGGGTGGGGGGGGGTGGGTTGCGACACTTCCACCTTAGTGAAACATGATGCTCATTGAAAGATGAGTTCTCCACAGGATTCTTTCCCAGTGGCTGGTGCGCGTCACCCTCCGTATGTTTCTCCGCATAGGTTTTCAAACACTTCTCACTGAGGGATACAAGATGTTAGTTGAAAGATGGTTTCCCCAACGTGCCGCCTGACAGAGTGGAACTCATGGAACTTTCTGCATCGTCCCCGCATACGATTTCAAACACTCCGAACTCAGTGAGACGGGATGTTAGTCGAAAGTTGGTTTCCCCGAAGTGCACTTCTTGCTGAAGCCTCACACAGGTTTTCAGACACTTCTAACTTCCTGAGTCAAGGCGACACTTGAACGATGGTTTCACTTCAATTTTGTTTTGTAATGTGGTGTCTAAAGAACTTTTTCTTAGGACTCACAGAGTTTTTCTATCCTTTCTAACTTAAAGAAACAAGTTGACAGTGGAATGTTACCCCTCAGTTTTGTTTCACTGAATTGAGTGTACGAACGATTCTCTTAGGCTCCACATGGTTTTTCAAACACTCCTTTGTGAAACCAGATGTTACTTGAACGTCGGCTTCCTCACATTGTTGTTTCAGAGTTTTGAGTGTATGGCACTACGCTTGTACTCTTGCGGGTGTCTTTTGATAGACTTGTAATTTTTTGAAACCAGATTTTAAGAGAAATATTGTTTCTCCACAGTGTCTCTTGGCAGAGTATATCGCTCTTTTGTTTTAGTTCCCGCATGCTTTTCAAACACTTCTTTGTAAGATACTTTCCGTTCAAGCTCAAGATAGGTTTTCTAACATTTTTAACTTGTGATCGCAGATGATATTTGAACGAATGTTTCACCATAGTGTTGTTTTACAGAGTTGAGCCTATGACACTTTCTGGGTAGTACCCGCTTAGGATTTCAATGGCTTCTCACTTAATGAATCAAGGTGTTAATTGTAAGACGGTTACATCACAATGTTGTTTCAGAGTATATGGCCCTTTCCATCTATGCCCTGCAATGGGTTTTAAACTCTTCTATATTTTTCAAACCAGACAGTAGCTCAAAGATTGTTTATGTTTTTTTTCACACAGTTTAGTGTATGGCAGTTTTCTCATAGTTCCCTGCAGGGGTTTTAAAACACTAGTGACTTAGTGAAACATGATGTTAGTTAAAACATGGATTTCCCTCAATGTTGTTTGACAGCCTTTAGTATATGGCCCTATCTTCCTAGGCCCCACAAGTGTTTCAAACAAGTTTAACTTAACGAAATGAGATATTAGTTGAAATATGGTTTCCCCATAGTGTTGTTTCACAGAGCTGTGTATATGGAACTATTCTCATAGGCCCCACATGGTTTTACAAACAGTTCTAAGTGAAATCAGATTTTAGTTGACAAACCGATTCATCACAGTGTTGTTTCACAAAGTTGAGTATGTCTCACTATCCCCATTGTTCCCACCCGGATTTTCAAACACTTCTAACTTAGTGAAACCGGTTTTTAGTTGAAATACGTTTTCCCCACAGTGTTGTTTCACAAAGTTAGGTATAAGGTACTATGCCCGTAGGCCTTCGGGAGTTCTTTCGTACAATTGTAACTTATTGAAACCAGATGCGAGGAGAAAGATTGTTTCCCCAGAGTGTTGTTTCACAGAGGTGAGTATATGGCAGTTTCATTGTAGGCCCCGCATGGTTTTCAAACACATCTAATTTAGTGAAATAAGGTATTAATTGAAGGACAGCTTCCCCAGTGTGTTGCTTGACAGAGTGAGTGCAAGATACTTTCCATGTAGGCTCCGCATAAGTTTTCAAATACTCCTAACCAGTGAACCCAGATATATTTGAAAGATGGTTTCACCACAGTGTTGTTTTACATATTTGAGTCTTTGTCACTTTCTGCATAGAAATTTCATAGGTTTTCCAACACTCCTAAGTGAAATTAGAAGATAGTTGAAACATGTATTCCCCACAGTGCTGTTTAAAGGAGTTGACTACCTCGCACTTTTGACGCAGATTCTACATGGGTCTTCAAACACCATTTTGGGGAAACAAGATGTTAGTTGAAAGATGGTTTCCCCACAGTGTTGGGTCACAAAGTTGAGTGTATGGCACTTTGTAGTCTCTGGATGCTTTTCACACACTTGTAACAATGAAACATTTTAGTTGGAATATGGTTTCCCCTCAGTCTTCTATCACAGGGTTAATACATTGTGCTTTTCTCACGGGTCCCGCAAAGTTTTCAATTTTAACTCAATGAAACCAAATATTAGTTGAAAGATTGTTTCACCACTCTGTTTTCACAGAGGTCAGTATATGGCACTTTCTGTGTAGGCCTTGAATGGGTTTACTAACATCTCTAATATTGTGAAATGAGCTGTTAGTGGAAAGATGGGATCCCCATGGTATTTCCTAAAGTTAGGGATATGGCTCTTTTGTTGTATGACTGAATGGTTTTCAAATACTTGTAACTTAGTAAAACAAGAGGTTAATTAAAACATAGTTTTCTTAAAGTTCTGCCTGATAGATTTGAGTATAATGAACTTTCTGCATAGGCTCCACGTGGGTTTTCAAATGCTTCTTAGGGAAACCAGATGTTATTTGAAAGATGGTTTCCCCACAGTGTTATTTCATGGACTTGAGTATATGGCACTTTCCGTGTAGGCTCCACTTAGGTTTGCAAACGTTTGTAACTCTGTGCAATGAGAAGTTAGTTGAGAGTGGGTTTCACCACAGTGTTGTTTCATTGAGTGTATGGCACTATCCACCTAGGACCCGCATGTGTTTTCAAACAGTTGTAACTGAGTAAACCAGATATTAGTTGAAAGATCATTTCACCACACTTATGTGTATTTACACAGTTGGGTATATGGCACATTGCTGTTAGACCTTTCATAGGATTTCAAACACTTTGAACTTAGAGAAACAAGATGTGAGTTGAAAGATGCTTGCTCCATGGTATATATTTTCACAGAGTCGGGAATTTGTCACTTTCCTCATCACTCTTAGTAAAGTTTTTCAAACCTTTCTACATTGGTGAAACAAGATGATGGTTTCCCCAAAAGCTGCTTGACCAAGTTTTATATATGGCATTTTCCGCATAAGCCCCCATTGTTTTTGAAACACTTCCCACAAGTGAACCCAGATGTTATTTGAAAGACGGTTTCACCACAGTGTTGTTTTACAGATTTGAGCATGTGGCACTTTCTGTGTAGAAGCTGCATAGGTTTTCAAACACTTCTCAGTAAACAAGGTGTTAATTGAAAGATGGCTACCTCACAGTGTTTCAGATTTGAGGATATCTTCCCTTCCACCTTGGCCCTGCATGGGTTTTCAAGCACTTCTCAATTTCTGAAATAAGATAAATGTTATTTGCAAGACGTTTTCACCATAGAGTGATTTCACATATGGCCCTAACTCTGTAGGCCCCACATAGGTTTTCAGTTTTCACTTCCTGAAACCAGATGTTAGGCGGAAGACTATTTCCCCACATTTTTCTTTGGCAGATTTGAGTTTATGGCACTTTTTTGTGTAAAACCAGCATAGGTTTTCAAACTCTTCTCAGTGAAACAAGGTGTTAATTGAATGATGGTTACCTCACAGTGTTGTTTCAGAGTTGAGGATATGGCTCCTTCTACCTAGGCCCTGCATGGGTTTTCAAACACCTCTCAATTTTTGAAATCTGACAGTAGTTCAAAGATGGTCTCACCAGGTTTTTGTTTCACAGAGTTGAGTGTATGGAACTGCCCACATAGTTCCCCCAATAAGTTTTAAAGCACTATATTAACTAATGAAGCACAATGTTAGTTCAAAGATGGATAACCCAGTGCTGTCTGACAGAGTTGGGTGTATGGCACTTTATGCATAGGCCCTACATTGCTTTTGAAACAAGTCTAACTTCCTAGAATGAGATTTTAGTTGAAAGATGGCTTCCTCATAGTGTTGTTTCACAGAGCTGAGTATGTGGCACTATCCTCATACGCTCCGCATGGTGTTTCAAACACTTCTAACTTAGTGAAACCAGTTTTAAGTTGAAAGACGGTTTCCCCACTGTGTTGTTTCACAGAGTTGAATATAGATCCCCATTCCTCCCAGACCCTGCATGGATTTTCAAACACTTCTCATTTTCTGAAATCAGATAGATGTTACTTGAAAGACGATTTCACCACAGTGTGGTTTCACAGAGTTGAGTTTATGGACCTTACCCTGTAGGCTTCCCATAGATTTTCAAGCAGTTCTCATTTCCTGAAACCAAATGTTAGGTGAAAGACTCTTTGCCACCATTTTGTTTCACAGAGTTGGGTATATGGGACTTTTCATGTAGGTTCTGCATAGATTTTAAAACTATTCTAACTTTGTGAAATGAGACATTAGTTGAAAGATGCTATCACCACACTATTGTTTCACAGAGTTGCGTTCAAGCATTTCTGCATAAGCCCTGCGTGGGTTTTCAAACACTTCTTATTGAAACAAAGACTAGACAACACCTACCTGATACGTCCGCATACGTTTTCAAACTCTTCTAACTTAGTCAAACAACATGTTCGTTGAGAGATGGTTTCTCTGCAGTATGCTTTCAGAGTTTCGAAATCATGCCACTTTCCACATCGTTCCCCGCATAGGTTTTCAAACACTTTTAACTTGTTGATGCAACATGTTAGTTGAAAGATGGTTGCCCCCAAAGTGCAGTTTCACAGGGTTGAGTTTATGGCACTTTCGGCATAGGCCCCGCGGGGGCGGGAGGGTCGGGGGGTGGGGTGGGGGGGGGGGTGGGTTGCGACACTTCCACCTTAGTGAAACATGATGCTCATTGAAAGATGAGTTCTCCACAGGATTCTTTCCCAGTGGCTGGTGCGCGTCACCCTCCGTATGTTTCTCCGCATAGGTTTTCAAACACTTCTCACTGAGGGATACAAGATGTTAGTTGAAAGATGGTTTCCCCAACGTGCCGCCTGACAGAGTGGAACTCATGGAACTTTCTGCATCGTCCCCGCATACGATTTCAAACACTCCGAACTCAGTGAGACGGGATGTTAGTCGAAAGTTGGTTTCCCCGAAGTGCACTTCTTGCTGAAGCCTCACACAGGTTTTCAGACACTTCTAACTTCCTGAGTCAAGGCGACACTTGAACGATGGTTTCACTTCAATTTTGTTTTGTAATGTGGTGTCTAAAGAACTTTTTCTTAGGACTCACAGAGTTTTTCTATCCTTTCTAACTTAAAGAAACAAGTTGACAGTTGAATGTTACCCCTCAGTTTTGTTTCACTGAATTGAGTGTACGAACGATTCTCTTAGGCTCCACATGGTTTTTCAAACACTCCTTTGTGAAACCAGATGTTACTTGAACGTCGGCTTCCTCACATTGTTGTTTCAGAGTTTTGAGTGTATGGCACTACGCTTGTACTCTTGCGGGTGTCTTTTGATAGACTTGTAATTTTTTGAAACCAGATTTTAAGAGAAATATTGTTTCTCCACAGTGTCTCTTGGCAGAGTATATCGCTCTTTTGTTTTAGTTCCCGCATGCTTTTCAAACACTTCTTTGTAAGATACTTTCCGTTCAAGCTCAAGATAGGTTTTCTAACATTTTTAACTTGTGATCGCAGATGATATTTGAACGAATGTTTCACCATAGTGTTGTTTTACAGAGTTGAGCCTATGACACTTTCTGGGTAGTACCCGCTTAGGATTTCAATGGCTTCTCACTTAATGAATCAAGGTGTTAATTGTAAGACGGTTACATCACTATGTTGTTTCAGAGTATATGGCCCTTTCCATCTATGCCCTGCAATGGGTTTTAAACTCTTCTATATTTTTCAAACCAGACAGTAGCTCAAAGATTGTTTATGTTTTTTTTCACACAGTTTAGTGTATGGCAGTTTTCTCATAGTTCCCTGCAGGGGTTTTAAAACACTAGTGACTTAGTGAAACATGATGTTAGTTAAAACATGGATTTCCCTCAATGTTGTTTGACAGCCTTTAGTATATGGCCCTATCTTCCTAGGCCCCACAAGTGTTTCAAACAAGTTTAACTTAACGAAATGAGATATTAGTTGAAATATGGTTTCCCCATAGTGTTGTTTCACAGAGCTGTGTATATGGAACTATTCTCATAGGCCCCACATGGTTTTACAAACAGTTCTAAGTGAAATCAGATTTTAGTTGACAAACCGATTCATCACAGTGTTGTTTCACAAAGTTGAGTATGTCTCACTATCCCCATTGTTCCCACCCGGATTTTCAAACACTTCTAACTTAGTGAAACCGGTTTTTAGTTGAAATACGTTTTCCCCACAGTGTTGTTTCACAAAGTTAGGTATAAGGTACTATGCCCGTAGGCCTTCGGGAGTTCTTTCGTACAATTGTAACTTATTGAAACCAGATGCGAGGAGAAAGATTGTTTCCCCAGAGTGTTGTTTCACAGAGGTGAGTATATGGCAGTTTCATTGTAGGCCCCGCATGGTTTTCAAACACATCTAATTTAGTGAAATAAGGTATTAATTGAAGGACAGCTTCCCCAGTGTGTTGCTTGACAGAGTGAGTGCAAGATACTTTCCATGTAGGCTCCGCATAAGTTTTCAAATACTCCTAACCAGTGAACCCAGATATATTTGAAAGATGGTTTCACCACAGTGTTGTTTTACATATTTGAGTCTTTGTCACTTTCTGCATAGAAATTTCATAGGTTTTCCAACACTCCTAAGTGAAATTAGAAGATAGTTGAAACATGTATTCCCCACAGTGCTGTTTAAAGGAGTTGACTACCTCGCACTTTTGACGCAGATTCTACATGGGTCTTCAAACACCATTTTGGGGAAACAAGATGTTAGTTGAAAGATGGTTTCCCCACAGTGTTGGGTCACAAAGTTGAGTGTATGGCACTTTGTAGTCTCTGGATGCTTTTCACACACTTGTAACAATGAAACATTTTAGTTGGAATATGGTTTCCCCTCAGTCTTCTATCACAGGGTTAATACATTGTGCTTTTCTCACGGGTCCCGCAAAGTTTTCAATTTTAACTCAATGAAACCAAATATTAGTTGAAAGATTGTTTCACCACTCTGTTTTCACAGAGGTCAGTATATGGCACTTTCTGTGTAGGCCTTGAATGGGTTTACTAACATCTCTAATATTGTGAAATGAGCTGTTAGTGGAAAGATGGGATCCCCATGGTATTTCCTAAAGTTAGGGATATGGCTCTTTTGTTGTATGACTGAATGGTTTTCAAATACTTGTAACTTAGTAAAACAAGAGGTTAATTAAAACATAGTTTTCTTAAAGTTCTGCCTGATAGATTTGAGTATAATGAACTTTCTGCATAGGCTCCACGTGGGTTTTCAAATGCTTCTTAGGGAAACCAGATGTTATTTGAAAGATGGTTTCCCCACAGTGTTATTTCATGGACTTGAGTATATGGCACTTTCCGTGTAGGCTCCACTTAGGTTTGCAAACGTTTGTAACTCTGTGCAATGAGAAGTTAGTTGAGAGTGGGTTTCACCACAGTGTTGTTTCATTGAGTGTATGGCACTATCCACCTAGGACCCGCATGTGTTTTCAAACAGTTGTAACTGAGTAAACCAGATATTAGTTGAAAGATCATTTCACCACACTTATGTGTATTTACACAGTTGGGTATATGGCACATTGCTGTTAGACCTTTCATAGGATTTCAAACACTTTGAACTTAGAGAAACAAGATGTGAGTTGAAAGATGCTTGCTCCATGGTATATATTTTCACAGAGTCGGGAATTTGTCACTTTCCTCATCACTCTTAGTAAAGTTTTTCAAACCTTTCTACATTGGTGAAACAAGATGATGGTTTCCCCAAAAGCTGCTTGACCAAGTTTTATATATGGCATTTTCCGCATAAGCCCCCATTGTTTTTGAAACACTTCCCACAAGTGAACCCAGATGTTATTTGAAAGACGGTTTCACCACAGTGTTGTTTTACAGATTTGAGCATGTGGCACTTTCTGTGTAGAAGCTGCATAGGTTTTCAAACACTTCTCAGTAAACAAGGTGTTAATTGAAAGATGGCTACCTCACAGTGTTTCAGATTTGAGGATATCTTCCCTTCCACCTTGGCCCTGCATGGGTTTTCAAGCACTTCTCAATTTCTGAAATAAGATAAATGTTATTTGCAAGACGTTTTCACCATAGAGTGATTTCACATATGGCCCTAACTCTGTAGGCCCCACATAGGTTTTCAGTTTTCACTTCCTGAAACCAGATGTTAGGCGGAAGACTATTTCCCCACATTTTTCTTTGGCAGATTTGAGTTTATGGCACTTTTTTGTGTAAAACCAGCATAGGTTTTCAAACTCTTCTCAGTGAAACAAGGTGTTAATTGAATGATGGTTACCTCACAGTGTTGTTTCAGAGTTGAGGATATGGCTCCTTCTACCTAGGCCCTGCATGGGTTTTCAAACACCTCTCAATTTTTGAAATCTGACAGTAGTTCAAAGATGGTCTCACCAGGTTTTTGTTTCACAGAGTTGAGTGTATGGAACTGCCCACATAGTTCCCCCAATAAGTTTTAAAGCACTATATTAACTAATGAAGCACAATGTTAGTTCAAAGATGGATAACCCAGTGCTGTCTGACAGAGTTGGGTGTATGGCACTTTATGCATAGGCCCTACATTGCTTTTGAAACAAGTCTAACTTCCTAGAATGAGATTTTAGTTGAAAGATGGCTTCCTCATAGTGTTGTTTCACAGAGCTGAGTATGTGGCACTATCCTCATACGCTCCGCATGGTGTTTCAAACACTTCTAACTTAGTGAAACCAGTTTTAAGTTGAAAGACGGTTTCCCCACTGTGTTGTTTCACAGAGTTGAATATAGATCCCCATTCCTCCCAGACCCTGCATGGATTTTCAAACACTTCTCATTTTCTGAAATCAGATAGATGTTACTTGAAAGACGATTTCACCACAGTGTGGTTTCACAGAGTTGAGTTTATGGACCTTACCCTGTAGGCTTCCCATAGATTTTCAAGCAGTTCTCATTTCCTGAAACCAAATGTTAGGTGAAAGACTCTTTGCCACCATTTTGTTTCACAGAGTTGGGTATATGGGACTTTTCATGTAGGTTCTGCATAGATTTTAAAACTATTCTAACTTTGTGAAATGAGACATTAGTTGAAAGATGCTATCACCACACTATTGTTTCACAGAGTTGCGTTCAAGCATTTCTGCATAAGCCCTGCGTGGGTTTTCAAACACTTCTTATTGAAACAAAGACTAGACAACACCTACCTGATACGTCCGCATACGTTTTCAAACTCTTCTAACTTAGTCAAACAACATGTTCGTTGAGAGATGGTTTCTCTGCAGTATGCTTTCAGAGTTTCGAAATCATGCCACTTTCCACATCGTTCCCCGCATAGGTTTTCAAACACTTTTAACTTGTTGATGCAACATGTTAGTTGAAAGATGGTTGCCCCCAAAGTGCAGTTTCACAGGGTTGAGTTTATGGCACTTTCGGCATAGGCCCCGCGGGGGCGGGAGGGTCGGGGGGTGGGGTGGGGGGGGGGGTGGGTTGCGACACTTCCACCTTAGTGAAACATGATGCTCATTGAAAGATGAGTTCTCCACAGGATTCTTTCCCAGTGGCTGGTGCGCGTCACCCTCCGTATGTTTCTCCGCATAGGTTTTCAAACACTTCTCACTGAGGGATACAAGATGTTAGTTGAAAGATGGTTTCCCCAACGTGCCGCCTGACAGAGTGGAACTCATGGAACTTTCTGCATCGTCCCCGCATACGATTTCAAACACTCCGAACTCAGTGAGACGGGATGTTAGTCGAAAGTTGGTTTCCCCGAAGTGCACTTCTTGCTGAAGCCTCACACAGGTTTTCAGACACTTCTAACTTCCTGAGTCAAGGCGACACTTGAACGATGGTTTCACTTCAATTTTGTTTTGTAATGTGGTGTCTAAAGAACTTTTTCTTAGGACTCACAGAGTTTTTCTATCCTTTCTAACTTAAAGAAACAAGTTGACAGTTGAATGTTACCCCTCAGTTTTGTTTCACTGAATTGAGTGTACGAACGATTCTCTTAGGCTCCACATGGTTTTTCAAACACTCCTTTGTGAAACCAGATGTTACTTGAACGTCGGCTTCCTCACATTGTTGTTTCAGAGTTTTGAGTGTATGGCACTACGCTTGTACTCTTGCGGGTGTCTTTTGATAGACTTGTAATTTTTTGAAACCAGATTTTAAGAGAAATATTGTTTCTCCACAGTGTCTCTTGGCAGAGTATATCGCTCTTTTGTTTTAGTTCCCGCATGCTTTTCAAACACTTCTTTGTAAGATACTTTCCGTTCAAGCTCAAGATAGGTTTTCTAACATTTTTAACTTGTGATCGCAGATGATATTTGAACGAATGTTTCACCATAGTGTTGTTTTACAGAGTTGAGCCTATGACACTTTCTGGGTAGTACCCGCTTAGGATTTCAATGGCTTCTCACTTAATGAATCAAGGTGTTAATTGTAAGACGGTTACATCACTATGTTGTTTCAGAGTATATGGCCCTTTCCATCTATGCCCTGCAATGGGTTTTAAACTCTTCTATATTTTTCAAACCAGACAGTAGCTCAAAGATTGTTTATGTTTTTTTTTCACACAGTTTAGTGTATGGCAGTTTTCTCATAGTTCCCTGCAGGGGTTTTAAAACACTAGTGACTTAGTGAAACATGATGTTAGTTAAAACATGGATTTCCCTCAATGTTGTTTGACAGCCTTTAGTATATGGCCCTATCTTCCTAGGCCCCACAAGTGTTTCAAACAAGTTTAACTTAACGAAATGAGATATTAGTTGAAATATGGTTTCCCCATAGTGTTGTTTCACAGAGCTGTGTATATGGAACTATTCTCATAGGCCCCACATGGTTTTACAAACAGTTCTAAGTGAAATCAGATTTTAGTTGACAAACCGATTCATCACAGTGTTGTTTCACAAAGTTGAGTATGTCTCACTATCCCCATTGTTCCCACCCGGGTTTTCAAACACTTCTAACTTAGTGAAACCGGTTTTTAGTTGAAATACGTTTTCCCCACAGTGTTGTTTCACAAAGTTAGGTATCAGGTACTATGCCCGTAGGCCTTCGGGAGTTCTTTCGTACAATTGTAACTTATTGAAACCAGATGCGAGGAGAAAGATTGTTTCCCCAGAGTGTTGTTTCACAGAGGTGAGTATATGGCAGTTTCATTGTAGGCCCCGCATGGTTTTCAAACACATCTAATTTAGTGAAATAAGGTATTAATTGAAGGACAGCTTCCCCAGTGTGTTGCTTGACAGAGTGAGTGCAAGATACTTTCCATGTAGGCTCCGCATAAGTTTTCAAATACTCCTAACCAGTGAACCCAGATATATTTGAAAGATGGTTTCACCACAGTGTTGTTTTACATATTTGAGTCTTTGTCACTTTCTGCATAGAAATTTCATAGGTTTTCCAACACTCCTAAGTGAAATTAGAAGATGGTTGAAACATGTATTCCCCACAGTGCTGTTTAAAGGAGTTGACTACCTCGCACTTTTGACGCAGATTCTACATGGGTCTTCAAACACCATTTTGGGAAACAAGATGTTAGTTGAAAGATGGTTTCCCCACAGTGTTGGGTCACAAAGTTGAGTGTATGGCACTTTGTAGTCTCTGGATGCTTTTCACACACTTGTAACAATGAAACATTTTAGTTGGAATATGGTTTCCCCTCAGTCTTCTATCACAGGGTTAATACATTGTGCTTTTCTCACGGGTCCCGCAAAGTTTTCAATTTTAACTCAATGAAACCAAATATTAGTTGAAAGATTGTTTCACCACTCTGTTTTCACAGAGGTCAGTATATGGCACTTTCCGTGTAGGCCCTGAATGGGTTTACTAACATCTCTAATATTGTGAAATGAGCTGTTAGTGGAAAGATGGGATCCCCATGGTATTTCCTAAAGTTAGGGATATGGCTCTTTTGTTGTATGACTGAATGGTTTTCAAATACTTGTAACTTAGTAAAACAAGAGGTTAATTAAAACATAGTTTTCTTAAAGTTCTGCCTGATAGATTTGAGTATAATGAACTTTCTGCATAGGCTCCACGTGGGTTTTCAAATGCTTCTTAGGGAAACCAGATGTTATTTGAAAGATGGTTTCCCCACAGTGTTATTTCATGGACTTGAGTATATGGCACTTTCCGTGTAGGCTCCACTTAGGTTTGCAAACGTTTGTAACTCTGTGCAATGAGAAGTTAGTTGAGAGTGGGTTTCACCACAGTGTTGTTTCATTGAGTGTATGGCACTATCCACCTAGGACCCGCATGTGTTTTCAAACAGTTGTAACTGAGTAAACCAGATATTAGTTGAAAGATCATTTCACCACACTTATGTTTATTTACACAGTTGGGTATATGGCACATTGCTGTTAGACCTTTCATAGGATTTCAAACACTTTGAACTTAGAGAAACAAGATGTGAGTTGAAAGATGCTTGCTCCATGGTATATTTTCACAGAGTCGGGAATTTGTCACTTTCCTCATCACTCTTATTAAAGTTTTTCAAACCTTTCTACATTGGTGAAACAAGATGATGGTTTCCCCAAAAGCTGCTTGACCAAGTTTTATATATGGCATTTTCCGCATAAGCCCCCATTGTTTTTGAAACACTTCCCACAAGTGAACCCAGATGTTATTTGAAAGACGGTTTCACCACAGTGTTGTTTTACAGATTTGAGCATGTGGCACTTTCTGTGTAGAAGCTGCATAGGTTTTCAAACACTTCTCAGTAAACAAGGTGTTAATTGAAAGATGGCTACCTCACAGTGTTTCAGATTTGAGGATATCTTCCCTTCCACCTAGGCCCTGCATGGGTTTTCAAGCACTTCTCAATTTCTGAAATAAGATAAATGTTATTTGCAAGACGTTTTCACCATAGAGTGATTTCACATATGGCCCTAACTCTGTAGGCCCCACATAGGTTTTCAGTTTTCACTTCCTGAAACCAGATGTTAGGCGGAAGACTATTTCCCCACATTTTTCTTTGGCAGATTTGAGTTTATGGCACTTTTTTGTGTAAAACCAGCATAGGTTTTCAAACTCTTCTCAGTGAAACAAGGTGTTAATTGAATGATGGTTACCTCACAGTGTTGTTTCAGAGTTGAGGATATATGGCTCCTTCTACCTAGGCCCTGCATGGGTTTTCAAACACCTCTCAATTTTTGAAATCTGACAGTAGTTCAAAGATGGTCTCACCAGGTTTTTGTTTCACAGAGTTGAGTGTATGGAACTGCCCACATAGTTCCCCCAATAAGTTTTAAAGCACTATATTAACTAATGAAGCACAATGTTAGTTCAAAGATGGATAACCCAGTGCTGTCTGACAGAGTTGGGTGTATGGCACTTTATGCATAGGCCCTACATTGCTTTTGAAACAAGTCTAACTTCCTAGAATGAGATTTTAGTTGAAAGATGGCTTCCTCATAGTGTTGTTTCACAGAGCTGAGTATGTGGCACTATCCTCATACGCTCCGCATGGTGTTTCAAACACTTCTAACTTCGTGAAACCAGTTTTAAGTTGAAAGACGGTTTCCCCACTGTGTTGTTTCACAGAGTTGAATATAGATCCCCATTCCTCCCAGACCCTGCATGGATTTTCAAACACTTCTCATTTTCTGAAATCAGATAGATGTTACTTGAAAGACGATTTCACCACAGTGTGGTTTCACAGAGTTGAGTTTATGGACCTTACCCTGTAGGCTTCCCATAGATTTTCAAGCAGTTCTCATTTCCTGAAACCAAATGTTAGGTGAAAGACTCTTTGCCACCATTTTGTTTCACAGAGTTGGGTATATGGGACTTTTCATGTAGGTTCTGCATAGATTTTAAAACTATTCTAACTTTGTGAAATGAGACATTAGTTGAAAGATGCTATCACCACACTATTGTTTCACAGAGTTGCGTTCAAGCATTTCTGCATAAGCCCTGCGTGGGTTTTCAAACACTTCTTATTGAAACAAAGACTAGACAACACCTACCTGATACGTCCGCATACGTTTTCAAACTCTTCTAACTTAGTCAAACAACATGTTCGTTGAGAGATGGTTTCTCTGCAGTATGCTTTCAGAGTTTCGAAATCATGCCACTTTCCACATCGTTCCCCGCATAGGTTTTCAAACACTTTTAACTTGTTGATGCAACATGTTAGTTGAAAGATGGTTGCCCCCAAAGTGCAGTTTCACAGGGTTGAGTTTATGGCACTTTCGGCATAGGCCCCGCGGGGGCGGGAGGGTCGGGGGGTGGGGTGGGGGGGGGGTGGGTTGCGACACTTCCACCTTAGTGAAACATGATGCTCATTGAAAGATGAGTTCTCCACAGGATTCTTTCCCAGTGGCTGGTGCGCGTCACCCTCCGTATGTTTCTCCGCATAGGTTTTCAAACACTTCTCACTGAGGGATACAAGATGTTAGTTGAAAGATGGTTTCCCCAACGTGCCGCCTGACAGAGTGGAACTCATGGAACTTTCTGCATCGTCCCCGCATACGATTTCAAACACTCCGAACTCAGTGAGACGGGATGTTAGTCGAAAGTTGGTTTCCCCGAAGTGCACTTCTTGCTGAAGCCTCACACAGGTTTTCAGACACTTCTAACTTCCTGAGTCAAGGCGACACTTGAACGATGGTTTCACTTCAATTTTGTTTTGTAATGTGGTGTCTAAAGAACTTTTTCTTAGGACTCACAGAGTTTTTCTATCCTTTCTAACTTAAAGAAACAAGTTGACAGTGGAATGTTACCCCTCAGTTTTGTTTCACTGAATTGAGTGTACGAACGATTCTCTTAGGCTCCACATGGTTTTTCAAACACTCCTTTGTGAAACCAGATGTTACTTGAACGTCGGCTTCCTCACATTGTTGTTTCAGAGTTTTGAGTGTATGGCACTACGCTTGTACTCTTGCGGGTGTCTTTTGATAGACTTGTAATTTTTTGAAACCAGATTTTAAGAGAAATATTGTTTCTCCACAGTGTCTCTTGGCAGAGTATATCGCTCTTTTGTTTTAGTTCCCGCATGCTTTTCAAACACTTCTTTGTAAGATACTTTCCGTTCAAGCTCAAGATAGGTTTTCTAACATTTTTAACTTGTGATCGCAGATGATATTTGAACGAATGTTTCACCATAGTGTTGTTTTACAGAGTTGAGCCTATGACACTTTCTGGGTAGTACCCGCTTAGGATTTCAATGGCTTCTCACTTAATGAATCGAGGTGTTAATTGTAAGACGGTTACATCACAATGTTGTTTCAGAGTATATGGCCCTTTCCATCTATGCCCTGCAATGGGTTTTAAACTCTTCTATATTTTTCAAACCAGACAGTAGCTCAAAGATTGTTTATGTTTTTTTTCACACAGTTTAGTGTATGGCAGTTTTCTCATAGTTCCCTGCAGGGGTTTTAAAACACTAGTGACTTAGTGAAACATGATGTTAGTTAAAACATGGATTTCCCTCAATGTTGTTTGACAGCCTTTAGTATATGGCCCTATCTTCCTAGGCCCCACAAGTGTTTCAAACAAGTTTAACTTAACGAAATGAGATATTAGTTGAAATATGGTTTCCCCATAGTGTTGTTTCACAGAGCTGTGTATATGGAACTATTCTCATAGGCCCCACATGGTTTTACAAACAGTTCTAAGTGAAATCAGATTTTAGTTGACAAACCGATTCATCACAGTGTTGTTTCACAAAGTTGAGTATGTCTCACTATCCCCATTGTTCCCACCCGGGTTTTCAAACACTTCTAACTTAGTGAAACCGGTTTTTAGTTGCAATACGTTTTCCCCACAGTGTTGTTTCACAAAGTTAGGTATAAGGTACTATGCCCGTAGGCCTTCGGGAGTTCTTTCGTACAATTGTAACTTATTGAAACCAGATGCGAGGAGAAAGATTGTTTCCCCAGAGTGTTGTTTCACAGAGGTGAGTATATGGCAGTTTCATTGTAGGCCCTGCATGGTTTTCAAACATATCTAATTTAGTGAAATAAGGTATTAATTGAAGGACAGCTTCCCCAGTGTGTTGCTTGACAGAGTGAGTGCAAGATACTTTCCATGTAGGCTCCGCATAAGTTTTCAAATACTCCTAACCAGTGAACCCAGATATATTTGAAAGATGGTTTCACCACAGTGTTGTTTTACATATTTGAGTCTTTGTCACTTTCTGCATAGAAATTTCATAGGTTTTCCAACACTCCTAAGTGAAATTAGAAGATAGTTGAAACATGTATTCCCCACAGTGCTGTTTAAAGGAGTTGACTACCTCGCACTTTTGACGCAGATTCTACATGGGTCTTCAAACACCACTTTTGGGAAACAAGATGTTAGTTGAAAGATGGTTTCCCCACAGTGTTGGGTCACAAAGTTGAGTGTATGGCACTTTGTAGTCTCTGGATGCTTTTCACACACTTGTAACAATGAAACATTTTAGTTGGAATATGGTTTCCCCTCAGTCTTCTATCACAGGGTTAATACATTGTGCTTTTCTCACGGGTCCCGCAAAGTTTTCAATTTTAACTCAATGAAACCAAATATTAGTTGAAAGATTGTTTCACCACTCTGTTTTCACAGAGGTCAGTATATGGCACTTTCCGTGTAGGCCCTGAATGGGTTTACTAACATCTCTAATATTGTGAAATGAGCTGTTAGTGGAAAGATGGGATCCCCATGGTATTTCCTAAAGTTAGGGATATGGCTCTTTTGTTGTATGACTGAATGGTTTTCAAATACTTGTAACTTAGTAAAACAAGAGGTTAATTAAAACATAGTTTTCTTAAAGTTCTGCCTGATAGATTTGAGTATAATGAACTTTCTGCATAGGCTCCACGTGGGTTTTCAAATGCTTCTTAGGGAAACCAGATGTTATTTGAAAGATGGTTTCCCCACAGTGTTATTTCATGGACTTGAGTATATGGCACTTTCCGTGTAGGCTCCACTTAGGTTTGCAAACGTTTGTAACTCTGTGCAATGAGAAGTTAGTTGAGAGTGGGTTTCACCACAGTGTTGTTTCATTGAGTGTATGGCACTATCCACCTAGGACCCGCATGTGTTTTCAAACAGTTGTAACTGAGTAAACCAGATATTAGTTGAAAGATCATTTCACCACACTTATGTTTATTTACACAGTTGGGTATATGGCACATTGCTGTTAGACCTTTCATAGGATTTCAAACACTTTGAACTTAGAGAAACAAGATGTGAGTTGAAAGATGCTTGCTCCATGGTATATATTTTCACAGAGTCGGGAATTTGTCACTTTCCTCATCACTCTTAGTAAAGTTTTTCAAACCTTTCTACATTGGTGAAACAAGATGATGGTTTCCCCAAAAGCTGCTTGACCAAGTTTTATATATGGCATTTTCCGCATAAGCCCCCATTGTTTTTGAAACACTTCCCACAAGTGAACCCAGATGTTATTTGAAAGACGGTTTCACCACAGTGTTGTTTTACAGATTTGAGCATGTGGCACTTTCTGTGTAGAAGCTGCATAGGTTTTCAAACACTTCTCAGTAAACAAGGTGTTAATTGAAAGATGGCTACCTCACAGTGTTTCAGATTTGAGGATATCTTCCCTTCCACCTTGGCCCTGCATGGGTTTTCAAGCACTTCTCAATTTCTGAAATAAGATAAATGTTATTTGCAAGACGTTTTCACCATAGAGTGATTTCACATATGGCCCTAACTCTGTAGGCCCCACATAGGTTTTCAGTTTTCACTTCCTGAAACCAGATGTTAGGCGGAAGACTATTTCCCCACATTTTTCTTTGGCAGATTTGAGTTTATGGCACTTTTTTGTGTAAAACCAGCATAGGTTTTCAAACTCTTCTCAGTGAAACAAGGTGTTAATTGAATGATGGTTACCTCACAGTGTTGTTTCAGAGTTGAGGATATATGGCACCTTCTACCTAGGCCCTGCATGGGTTTTCAAACACCTCTCAATTTTTGAAATCTGACAGTAGTTCAAAGATGGTCTCACCAGGTTTTTGTTTCACAGAGTTGAGTGTATGGAACTGCCCACATAGTTCCCCCAATAAGTTTTAAAGCACTATATTAACTAATGAAGCACAATGTTAGTTCAAAGATGGATAACCCAGTGCTGTCTGACAGAGTTGGGTGTATGGCACTTTATGCATAGGCCCTACATTGCTTTTGAAACAAGTCTAACTTCCTAGAATGAGATTTTAGTTGAAAGATGGCTTCCTCATAGTGTTGTTTCACAGAGCTGAGTATGTGGCACTATCCTCATACGCTCCGCATGGTGTTTCAAACACTTCTAACTTAGTGAAACCAGTTTTAAGTTGAAAGACGGTTTCCCCACTGTGTTGTTTCACAGAGTTGAATATAGATCCCCATTCCTCCCAGACCCTGCATGGATTTTCAAACACTTCTCATTTTCTGAAATCAGATAGATGTTACTTGAAAGACGATTTCACCACAGTGTGGTTTCACAGAGTTGAGTTTATGGACCTTACCCTGTAGGCTTCCCATAGATTTTCAAGCAGTTCTCATTTCCTGAAACCAAATGTTAGGTGAAAGACTCTTTGCCACCATTTTGTTTCACAGAGTTGGGTATATGGGACTTTTCATGTAGGTTCTGCGTAGATTTTAAAACTATTCTAACTTTGTGAAATGAGACATTAGTTGAAAGATGCTATCACCACACTATTGTTTCACAGAGTTGCGTTCAAGCATTTCTGCATAAGCCCTGCGTGGGTTTTCAAACACTTCTTATTGAAACAAAGACTAGACAACACCTACCTGATACGTCCGCATACGTTTTCAAACTCTTCTAACTTAGTCAAACAACATGTTCGTTGAGAGATGGTTTCTCTGCAGTATGCTTTCAGAGTTTCGAAATCATGCCACTTTCCACATCGTTCCCCGCATAGGTTTTCAAACACTTTTAACTTGTTGATGCAACATGTTAGTTGAAAGATGGTTGCCCCCAAAGTGCAGTTTCACAGGGTTGAGTTTATGGCACTTTCGGCATAGGCCCCGCGGGGGCGGGAGGGTCGGGGGGTGGGGTGGGGGGGGGTGGGTTGCGACACTTCCACCTTAGTGAAACATGATGCTCATTGAAAGATGAGTTCTCCACAGGATTCTTTCCCAGTGGCTGGTGCGCGTCACCCTCCGTATGTTTCTCCGCATAGGTTTTCAAACACTTCTCACTGAGGGATACAAGATGTTAGTTGAAAGATGGTTTCCCCAACGTGCCGCCTGACAGAGTGGAACTCATGGAACTTTCTGCATCGTCCCCGCATACGATTTCAAACACTCCGAACTCAGTGAGACGGGATGTTAGTCGAAAGTTGGTTTCCCCGAAGTGCACTTCTTGCTGAAGCCTCACACAGGTTTTCAGACACTTCTAACTTCCTGAGTCAAGGCGACACTTGAACGGTGGTTTCACTTCAATTTTGTTTTGTAATGTGGTGTCTAAAGAACTTTTTCTTAGGACTCACAGAGTTTTTCTATCCTTTCTAACTTAAAGAAACAAGTTGACAGTGGAATGTTACCCCTCAGTTTTGTTTCACTGAATTGAGTGTACGAACGATTCTCTTAGGCTCCACATGGTTTTTCAAACACTCCTTTGTGAAACCAGATGTTACTTGAACGTCGGCTTCCTCACATTGTTGTTTCAGAGTTTTGAGTGTATGGCACTACGCTTGTACTCTTGCGGGTGTCTTTTGATAGACTTGTAATTTTTTGAAACCAGATTTTAAGAGAAATATTGTTTCTCCACAGTGTCTCTTGGCAGAGTATATCGCTCTTTTGTTTTAGTTCCCGCATGCTTTTCAAACACTTCTTTGTAAGATACTTTCCGTTCAAGCTCAAGATAGGTTTTCTAACATTTTTAACTTGTGATCGCAGATGATATTTGAACGAATGTTTCACCATAGTGTTGTTTTACAGAGTTGAGCCTATGACACTTTCTGGGTAGTACCCGCTTAGGATTTCAATGGCTTCTCACTTAATGAATCAAGGTGTTAATTGTAAGACGGTTACATCACAATGTTGTTTCAGAGTATATGGCCCTTTCCATCTATGCCCTGCAATGGGTTTTAAACTCTTCTATATTTTTCAAACCAGACAGTAGCTCAAAGATTGTTTATGTTTTTTTTCACACAGTTTAGTGTATGGCAGTTTTCTCATAGTTCCCTGCAGGGGTTTTAAAACACTAGTGACTTAGTGAAACATGATGTTAGTTAAAACATGGATTTCCCTCAATGTTGTTTGACAGCCTTTAGTATATGGCCCTATCTTCCTAGGCCCCACAAGTGTTTCAAACAAGTTTAACTTAACGAAATGAGATATTAGTTGAAATATGGTTTCCCCATAGTGTTGTTTCACAGAGCTGTGTATATGGAACTATTCTCATAGGCCCCACATGGTTTTACAAACAGTTCTAAGTGAAATCAGATTTTAGTTGACAAACCGATTCATCACAGTGTTGTTTCACAAAGTTGAGTATGTCTCACTATCCCCATTGTTCCCACCCGGGTTTTCAAACACTTCTAACTTAGTGAAACCGGTTTTTAGTTGCAATACGTTTTCCCCACAGTGTTGTTTCACAAAGTTAGGTATCAGGTACTATGCCCGTAGGCCTTCGGGAGTTCTTTCGTACAATTGTAACTTATTGAAACCAGATGCGAGGAGAAAGATTGTTTCCCCAGAGTGTTGTTTCACAGAGGTGAGTATATGGCAGTTTCATTGTAGGCCCCGCATGGTTTTCAAACACATCTAATTTAGTGAAATAAGGTATTAATTGAAGGACAGCTTCCCCAGTGTGTTGCTTGACAGAGTGAGTGCAAGATACTTTCCATGTAGGCTCCGCATAAGTTTTCAAATACTCCTAACCAGTGAACCCAGATATATTTGAAAGATGGTTTCACCACAGTGTTGTTTTACATATTTGAGTCTTTGTCACTTTCTGCATAGAAATTTCATAGGTTTTCCAACACTCCTAAGTGAAATTAGAAGATGGTTGAAACATGTATTCCCCACAGTGCTGTTTAAAGGAGTTGACTACCTCGCACTTTTGACGCAGATTCTACATGGGTCTTCAAACACCATTTTGGGAAACAAGATGTTAGTTGAAAGATGGTTTCCCCACAGTGTTGGGTCACAAAGTTGAGTGTATGGCACTTTGTAGTCTCTGGATGCTTTTCACACACTTGTAACAATGAAACATTTTAGTTGGAATATGGTTTCCCCTCAGTCTTCTATCACAGGGTTAATACATTGTGCTTTTCTCACGGGTCCCGCAAAGTTTTCAATTTTAACTCAATGAAACCAAATATTAGTTGAAAGATTGTTTCACCACTCTGTTTTCACAGAGGTCAGTATATGGCACTTTCTGTGTAGGCCCTGAATGGGTTTACTAACATCTCTAATATTGTGAAATGAGCTGTTAGTGGAAAGATGGGATCCCCATGGTATTTCCTAAAGTTAGGGATATGGCTCTTTTGTTGTATGACTGAATGGTTTTCAAATACTTGTAACTTAGTAAAACAAGAGGTTAATTAAAACAT
The DNA here is from genome assembly GCF_024362965.1 of Panthera pardus. Lineage (NCBI taxonomy): Eukaryota > Metazoa > Chordata > Mammalia > Carnivora > Felidae > Panthera > Panthera pardus. The sequence continues at coordinate 25,565 of NW_026526674.1, read as the reverse complement.
AGTTTTCTTAAAGTTCTGCCTGATAGATTTGAGTATAATGAACTTTCTGCATAGGCTCCACGTGGGTTTTCAAATGCTTCTTAGGGAAACCAGATGTTATTTGAAAGATGGTTTCCCCACAGTGTTATTTCATGGACTTGAGTATATGGCACTTTCCGTGTAGGCTCCACTTAGGTTTGCAAACGTTTGTAACTCTGTGCAATGAGAAGTTAGTTGAGAGTGGGTTTCACCACAGTGTTGTTTCATTGAGTGTATGGCACTATCCACCTAGGACCCGCATGTGTTTTCAAACAGTTGTAACTGAGTAAACCAGATATTAGTTGAAAGATCATTTCACCACACTTATGTTTATTTACACAGTTGGGTATATGGCACATTGCTGTTAGACCTTTCATAGGATTTCAAACACTTTGAACTTAGAGAAACAAGATGTGAGTTGAAAGATGCTTGCTCCATGGTATATATTTTCACAGAGTCGGGAATTTGTCACTTTCCTCATCACTCTTAGTAAAGTTTTTCAAACCTTTCTACATTGGTGAAACAAGATGATGGTTTCCCCAAAAGCTGCTTGACCAAGTTTTATATATGGCATTTTCCGCATAAGCCCCCATTGTTTTTGAAACACTTCCCACAAGTGAACCCAGATGTTATTTGAAAGACGGTTTCACCACAGTGTTGTTTTACAGATTTGAGCATGTGGCACTTTCTGTGTAGAAGCTGCATAGGTTTTCAAACACTTCTCAGTAAACAAGGTGTTAATTGAAAGATGGCTACCTCACAGTGTTTCAGATTTGAGGATATTTTCCCTTCCACCTAGGCCCTGCATGGGTTTTCAAGCACTTCTCAATTTCTGAAATAAGATAAATGTTATTTGCAAGACGTTTTCACCATAGAGTGATTTCACATATGGCCCTAACTCTGTAGGCCCCACATAGGTTTTCAGTTTTCACTTCCTGAAACCAGATGTTAGGCGGAAGACTATTTCCCCACATTTTTCTTTGGCAGATTTGAGTTTATGGCACTTTTTTGTGTAAAACCAGCATAGGTTTTCAAACTCTTCTCAGTGAAACAAGGTGTTAATTGAATGATGGTTACCTCACAGTGTTGTTTCAGAGTTGAGGATATATGGCTCCTTCTACCTAGGCCCTGCATGGGTTTTCAAACACCTCTCAATTTTTGAAATCTGACAGTAGTTCAAAGATGGTCTCACCAGGTTTTTGTTTCACAGAGTTGAGTGTATGGAACTGCCCACATAGTTCCCCCAATAAGTTTTAAAGCACTATATTAACTAATGAAGCACAATGTTAGTTCAAAGATGGATAACCCAGTGCTGTCTGACAGAGTTGGGTGTATGGCACTTTATGCATAGGCCCTACATTGCTTTTGAAACAAGTCTAACTTCCTAGAATGAGATTTTAGTTGAAAGATGGCTTCCTCATAGTGTTGTTTCACAGAGCTGAGTATGTGGCACTATCCTCATACGCTCCGCATGGTGTTTCAAACACTTCTAACTTCGTGAAACCAGTTTTAAGTTGAAAGACGGTTTCCCCACTGTGTTGTTTCACAGAGTTGAATATAGATCCCCATTCCTCCCAGACCCTGCATGGATTTTCAAACACTTCTCATTTTCTGAAATCAGATAGATGTTACTTGAAAGACGATTTCACCACAGTGTGGTTTCACAGAGTTGAGTTTATGGACCTTACCCTGTAGGCTTCCCATAGATTTTCAAGCAGTTCTCATTTCCTGAAACCAAATGTTAGGTGAAAGACTCTTTGCCACCATTTTGTTTCACAGAGTTGGGTATATGGGACTTTTCATGTAGGTTCTGCATAGATTTTAAAACTATTCTAACTTTGTGAAATGAGACATTAGTTGAAAGATGCTATCACCACACTATTGTTTCACAGAGTTGCGTTCAAGCATTTCTGCATAAGCCCTGCGTGGGTTTTCAAACACTTCTTATTGAAACAAAGACTAGACAACACCTACCTGATACGTCCGCATACGTTTTCAAACTCTTCTAACTTAGTCAAACAACATGTTCGTTGAGAGATGGTTTCTCTGCAGTATGCTTTCAGAGTTTCGAAATCATGCCACTTTCCACATCGTTCCCCGCATAGGTTTTCAAACACTTTTAACTTGTTGATGCAACATGTTAGTTGAAAGATGGTTGCCCCCAAAGTGCAGTTTCACAGGGTTGAGTTTATGGCACTTTCGGCATAGGCCCCGCGGGGGCGGGAGGGTCGGGGGGTGGGGTGGGGGGGGGGGTGGGTTGCGACACTTCCACCTTAGTGAAACATGATGCTCATTGAAAGATGAGTTCTCCACAGGATTCTTTCCCAGTGGCTGGTGCGCGTCACCCTCCGTATGTTTCTCCGCATAGGTTTTCAAACACTTCTCACTGAGGGATACAAGATGTTAGTTGAAAGATGGTTTCCCCAACGTGCCGCCTGACAGAGTGGAACTCATGGAACTTTCTGCATCGTCCCCGCATACGATTTCAAACACTCCGAACTCAGTGAGACGGGATGTTAGTCGAAAGTTGGTTTCCCCGAAGTGCACTTCTTGCTGAAGCCTCACACAGGTTTTCAGACACTTCTAACTTCCTGAGTCAAGGCGACACTTGAACGATGGTTTCACTTCAATTTTGTTTTGTAATGTGGTGTCTAAAGAACTTTTTCTTAGGACTCACAGAGTTTTTCTATCCTTTCTAACTTAAAGAAACAAGTTGACAGTGGAATGTTACCCCTCAGTTTTGTTTCACTGAATTGAGTGTACGAACGATTCTCTTAGGCTCCACATGGTTTTTCAAACACTCCTTTGTGAAACCAGATGTTACTTGAACGTCGGCTTCCTCACATTGTTGTTTCAGAGTTTTGAGTGTATGGCACTACGCTTGTACTCTTGCGGGTGTCTTTTGATAGACTTGTAATTTTTTGAAACCAGATTTTAAGAGAAATATTGTTTCTCCACAGTGTCTCTTGGCAGAGTATATCGCTCTTTTGTTTTAGTTCCCGCATGCTTTTCAAACACTTCTTTGTAAGATACTTTCCGTTCAAGCTCAAGATAGGTTTTCTAACATTTTTAACTTGTGATCGCAGATGATATTTGAACGAATGTTTCACCATAGTGTTGTTTTACAGAGTTGAGCCTATGACACTTTCTGGGTAGTACCCGCTTAGGATTTCAATGGCTTCTCACTTAATGAATCAAGGTGTTAATTGTAAGACGGTTACATCACAATGTAAAGTTTTCAAATACTCCTAACCAGTGAACCCAGATATATTTGAAAGATGGTTTCACCACAGTGTTGTTTTACATATTTGAGTCTTTGTCACTTTCTGCATAGAAATTTCATAGGTTTTCCAACACTCCTAAGTGAAATTAGAAGATAGTTGAAACATGTATTCCCCACAGTGCTGTTTAAAGGAGTTGACTACCTCGCACTTTTGACGCAGATTCTACATGGGTCTTCAAACACCACTTTTGGGAAACAAGATGTTAGTTGAAAGATGGTTTCCCCACAGTGTTGGGTCACAAAGTTGAGTGTATGGCACTTTGTAGTCTCTGGATGCTTTTCACACACTTGTAACAATGAAACATTTTAGTTGGAATATGGTTTCCCCTCAGTCTTCTATCACAGGGTTAATACATTGTGCTTTTCTCACGGGTCCCGCAAAGTTTTCAATTTTAACTCAATGAAACCAAATATTAGTTGAAAGATTGTTTCACCACTCTGTTTTCACAGAGGTCAGTATATGGCACTTTCCGTGTAGGCCCTGAATGGGTTTACTAACATCTCTAATATTGTGAAATGAGCTGTTAGTGGAAAGATGGGATCCCCATGGTATTTCCTAAAGTTAGGGATATGGCTCTTTTGTTGTATGACTGAATGGTTTTCAAATACTTGTAACTTAGTAAAACAAGAGGTTAATTAAAACATAGTTTTCTTAAAGTTCTGCCTGATAGATTTGAGTATAATGAACTTTCTGCATAGGCTCCACGTGGGTTTTCAAATGCTTCTTAGGGAAACCAGATGTTATTTGAAAGATGGTTTCCCCACAGTGTTATTTCATGGACTTGAGTATATGGCACTTTCCGTGTAGGCTCCACTTAGGTTTGCAAACGTTTGTAACTCTGTGCAATGAGAAGTTAGTTGAGAGTGGGTTTCACCACAGTGTTGTTTCATTGAGTGTATGGCACTATCCACCTAGGACCCGCATGTGTTTTCAAACAGTTGTAACTGAGTAAACCAGATATTAGTTGAAAGATCATTTCACCACACTTATGTTTATTTACACAGTTGGGTATATGGCACATTGCTGTTAGACCTTTCATAGGATTTCAAACACTTTGAACTTAGAGAAACAAGATGTGAGTTGAAAGATGCTTGCTCCATGGTATATATTTTCACAGAGTCGGGAATTTGTCACTTTCCTCATCACTCTTAGTAAAGTTTTTCAAACCTTTCTACATTGGTGAAACAAGATGATGGTTTCCCCAAAAGCTGCTTGACCAAGTTTTATGTATGGCATTTTCCGCATAAGCCCCCATTGTTTTTGAAACACTTCCCACAAGTGAACCCAGATGTTATTTGAAAGACGGTTTCACCACAGTGTTGTTTTACAGATTTGAGCATGTGGCACTTTCTGTGTAGAAGCTGCATAGGTTTTCAAACACTTCTCAGTAAACAAGGTGTTAATTGAAAGATGGCTACCTCACAGTGTTTCAGATTTGAGGATATTTTCCCTTCCACCTAGGCCCTGCATGGGTTTTCAAGCACTTCTCAATTTCTGAAATAAGATAAATGTTATTTGCAAGACGTTTTCACCATAGAGTGATTTCACATATGGCCCTAACTCTGTAGGCCCCACATAGGTTTTCAGTTTTCACTTCCTGAAACCAGATGTTAGGCGGAAGACTATTTCCCCACATTTTTCTTTGGCAGATTTGAGTTTATGGCACTTTTTTGTGTAAAACCAGCATAGGTTTTCAAACTCTTCTCAGTGAAACAAGGTGTTAATTGAATGATGGTTACCTCACAGTGTTGTTTCAGAGTTGAGGATATATGGCTCCTTCTACCTAGGCCCTGCATGGGTTTTCAAACACCTCTCAATTTTTGAAATCTGACAGTAGTTCAAAGATGGTCTCACCAGGTTTTTGTTTCACAGAGTTGAGTGTATGGAACTGCCCACATAGTTCCCCCAATAAGTTTTAAAGCACTATATTAACTAATGAAGCACAATGTTAGTTCAAAGATGGATAACCCAGTGCTGTCTGACAGAGTTGGGTGTATGGCACTTTATGCATAGGCCCTACATTGCTTTTGAAACAAGTCTAACTTCCTAGAATGAGATTTTAGTTGAAAGATGGCTTCCTCATAGTGTTGTTTCACAGAGCTGAGTATGTGGCACTATCCTCATACGCTCCGCATGGTGTTTCAAACACTTCTAACTTCGTGAAACCAGTTTTAAGTTGAAAGACGGTTTCCCCACTGTGTTGTTTCACAGAGTTGAATATAGATCCCCATTCCTCCCAGACCCTGCATGGATTTTCAAACACTTCTCATTTTCTGAAATCAGATAGATGTTACTTGAAAGACGATTTCACCACAGTGTGGTTTCACAGAGTTGAGTTTATGGACCTTACCCTGTAGGCTTCCCATAGATTTTCAAGCAGTTCTCATTTCCTGAAACCAAATGTTAGGTGAAAGACTCTTTGCCACCATTTTGTTTCACAGAGTTGGGTATATGGGACTTTTCATGTAGGTTCTGCATAGATTTTAAAACTATTCTAACTTTGTGAAATGAGACATTAGTTGAAAGATGCTATCACCACACTATTGTTTCACAGAGTTGCGTTCAAGCATTTCTGCATAAGCCCTGCGTGGGTTTTCAAACACTTCTTATTGAAACAAAGACTAGACAACACCTACCTGATACGTCCGCATACGTTTTCAAACTCTTCTAACTTAGTCAAACAACATGTTCGTTGAGAGATGGTTTCTCTGCAGTATGCTTTCAGAGTTTCGAAATCATGCCACTTTCCACATCGTTCCCCGCATAGGTTTTCAAACACTTTTAACTTGTTGATGCAACATGTTAGTTGAAAGATGGTTGCCCCCAAAGTGCAGTTTCACAGGGTTGAGTTTATGGCACTTTCGGCATAGGCCCCGCGGGGGCGGGAGGGTCGGGGGGTGGGGTGGGGGGGGGGGTGGGTTGCGACACTTCCACCTTAGTGAAACATGATGCTCATTGAAAGATGAGTTCTCCACAGGATTCTTTCCCAGTGGCTGGTGCGCGTCACCCTCCGTATGTTTCTCCGCATAGGTTTTCAAACACTTCTCACTGAGGGATACAAGATGTTAGTTGAAAGATGGTTTCCCCAACGTGCCGCCTGACAGAGTGGAACTCATGGAACTTTCTGCATCGTCCCCGCATACGATTTCAAACACTCCGAACTCAGTGAGACGGGATGTTAGTCGAAAGTTGGTTTCCCCGAAGTGCACTTCTTGCTGAAGCCTCACACAGGTTTTCAGACACTTCTAACTTCCTGAGTCAAGGCGACACTTGAACGATGGTTTCACTTCAATTTTGTTTTGTAATGTGGTGTCTAAAGAACTTTTTCTTAGGACTCACAGAGTTTTTCTATCCTTTCTAACTTAAAGAAACAAGTTGACAGTTGAATGTTACCCCTCAGTTTTGTTTCACTGAATTGAGTGTACGAACGATTCTCTTAGGCTCCACATGGTTTTTCAAACACTCCTTTGTGAAACCAGATGTTACTTGAACGTCGGCTTCCTCACATTGTTGTTTCAGAGTTTTGAGTGTATGGCACTACGCTTGTACTCTTGCGGGTGTCTTTTGATAGACTTGTAATTTTTTGAAACCAGATTTTAAGAGAAATATTGTTTCTCCACAGTGTCTCTTGGCAGAGTATATCGCTCTTTTGTTTTAGTTCCCGCATGCTTTTCAAACACTTCTTTGTAAGATACTTTCCGTTCAAGCTCAAGATAGGTTTTCTAACATTTTTAACTTGTGATCGCAGATGATATTTGAACGAATGTTTCACCATAGTGTTGTTTTACAGAGTTGAGCCTATGACACTTTCTGGGTAGTACCCGCTTAGGATTTCAATGGCTTCTCACTTAATGAATCAAGGTGTTAATTGTAAGACGGTTACATCACAATGTAAAGTTTTCAAATACTCCTAACCAGTGAACCCAGATATATTTGAAAGATGGTTTCACCACAGTGTTGTTTTACATATTTGAGTCTTTGTCACTTTCTGCATAGAAATTTCATAGGTTTTCCAACACTCCTAAGTGAAATTAGAAGATAGTTGAAACATGTATTCCCCACAGTGCTGTTTAAAGGAGTTGACTACCTCGCACTTTTGACGCAGATTCTACATGGGTCTTCAAACACCACTTTTGGGAAACAAGATGTTAGTTGAAAGATGGTTTCCCCACAGTGTTGGGTCACAAAGTTGAGTGTATGGCACTTTGTAGTCTCTGGATGCTTTTCACACACTTGTAACAATGAAACATTTTAGTTGGAATATGGTTTCCCCTCAGTCTTCTATCACAGGGTTAATACATTGTGCTTTTCTCACGGGTCCCGCAAAGTTTTCAATTTTAACTCAATGAAACCAAATATTAGTTGAAAGATTGTTTCACCACTCTGTTTTCACAGAGGTCAGTATATGGCACTTTCTGTGTAGGCCCTGAATGGGTTTACTAACATCTCTAATATTGTGAAATGAGCTGTTAGTGGAAAGATGGGATCCCCATGGTATTTCCTAAAGTTAGGGATATGGCTCTTTTGTTGTATGACTGAATGGTTTTCAAATACTTGTAACTTAGTAAAACAAGAGGTTAATTAAAACATAGTTTTCTTAAAGTTCTGCCTGATAGATTTGAGTATAATGAACTTTCTGCATAGGCTCCACGTGGGTTTTCAAATGCTTCTTAGGGAAACCAGATGTTATTTGAAAGATGGTTTCCCCACAGTGTTATTTCATGGACTTGAGTATATGGCACTTTCCGTGTAGGCTCCACTTAGGTTTGCAAACGTTTGTAACTCTGTGCAATGAGAAGTTAGTTGAGAGTGGGTTTCACCACAGTGTTGTTTCATTGAGTGTATGGCACTATCCACCTAGGACCCGCATGTGTTTTCAAACAGTTGTAACTGAGTAAACCAGATATTAGTTGAAAGATCATTTCACCACACTTATGTTTATTTACACAGTTGGGTATATGGCACATTGCTGTTAGACCTTTCATAGGATTTCAAACACTTTGAACTTAGAGAAACAAGATGTGAGTTGAAAGATGCTTGCTCCATGGTATATATTTTCACAGAGTCGGGAATTTGTCACTTTCCTCATCACTCTTAGTAAAGTTTTTCAAACCTTTCTACATTGGTGAAACAAGATGATGGTTTCCCCAAAAGCTGCTTGACCAAGTTTTATATATGGCATTTTCCGCATAAGCCCCCATTGTTTTTGAAACACTTCCCACAAGTGAACCCAGATGTTATTTGAAAGACGGTTTCACCACAGTGTTGTTTTACAGATTTGAGCATGTGGCACTTTCTGTGTAGAAGCTGCATAGGTTTTCAAACACTTCTCAGTAAACAAGGTGTTAATTGAAAGATGGCTACCTCACAGTGTTTCAGATTTGAGGATATTTTCCCTTCCACCTAGGCCCTGCATGGGTTTTCAAGCACTTCTCAATTTCTGAAATAAGATAAATGTTATTTGCAAGACGTTTTCACCATAGAGTGATTTCACATATGGCCCTAACTCTGTAGGCCCCACATAGGTTTTCAGTTTTCACTTCCTGAAACCAGATGTTAGGCGGAAGACTATTTCCCCACATTTTTCTTTGGCAGATTTGAGTTTATGGCACTTTTTTGTGTAAAACCAGCATAGGTTTTCAAACTCTTCTCAGTGAAACAAGGTGTTAATTGAATGATGGTTACCTCACAGTGTTGTTTCAGAGTTGAGGATATGGCTCCTTCTACCTAGGCCCTGCATGGGTTTTCAAACACCTCTCAATTTTTGAAATCTGACAGTAGTTCAAAGATGGTCTCACCAGGTTTTTGTTTCACAGAGTTGAGTGTATGGAACTGCCCACATAGTTCCCCCAATAAGTTTTAAAGCACTATATTAACTAATGAAGCACAATGTTAGTTCAAAGATGGATAACCCAGTGCTGTCTGACAGAGTTGGGTGTATGGCACTTTATGCATAGGCCCTACATTGCTTTTGAAACAAGTCTAACTTCCTAGAATGAGATTTTAGTTGAAAGATGGCTTCCTCATAGTGTTGTTTCACAGAGCTGAGTATGTGGCACTATCCTCATACGCTCCGCATGGTGTTTCAAACACTTCTAACTTCGTGAAACCAGTTTTAAGTTGAAAGACGGTTTCCCCACTGTGTTGTTTCACAGAGTTGAATATAGATCCCCATTCCTCCCAGACCCTGCATGGATTTTCAAACACTTCTCATTTTCTGAAATCAGATAGATGTTACTTGAAAGACGATTTCACCACAGTGTGGTTTCACAGAGTTGAGTTTATGGACCTTACCCTGTAGGCTTCCCATAGATTTTCAAGCAGTTCTCATTTCCTGAAACCAAATGTTAGGTGAAAGACTCTTTGCCACCATTTTGTTTCACAGAGTTGGGTATATGGGACTTTTCATGTAGGTTCTGCATAGATTTTAAAACTATTCTAACTTTGTGAAATGAGACATTAGTTGAAAGATGCTATCACCACACTATTGTTTCACAGAGTTGCGTTCAAGCATTTCTGCATAAGCCCTGCGTGGGTTTTCAAACACTTCTTATTGAAACAAAGACTAGACAACACCTACCTGATACGTCCGCATACGTTTTCAAACTCTTCTAACTTAGTCAAACAACATGTTCGTTGAGAGATGGTTTCTCTGCAGTATGCTTTCAGAGTTTCGAAATCATGCCACTTTCCACATCGTTCCCCGCATAGGTTTTCAAACACTTTTAACTTGTTGATGCAACATGTTAGTTGAAAGATGGTTGCCCCCAAAGTGCAGTTTCACAGGGTTGAGTTTATGGCACTTTCGGCATAGGCCCCGCGGGGGCGGGAGGGTCGGGGGGTGGGGTGGGGGGGGGTGGGTTGCGACACTTCCACCTTAGTGAAACATGATGCTCATTGAAAGATGAGTTCTCCACAGGATTCTTTCCCAGTGGCTGGTGCGCGTCACCCTCCGTATGTTTCTCCGCATAGGTCTTCAAACACTTCTCACTGAGGGATACAAGATGTTAGTTGAAAGATGGTTTCCCCAACGTGCCGCCTGACAGAGTGGAACTCATGGAACTTTCTGCATCGTCCCCGCATACGATTTCAAACACTCCGAACTCAGTGAGACGGGATGTTAGTCGAAAGTTGGTTTCCCCGAAGTGCACTTCTTGCTGAAGCCTCACACAGGTTTTCAGACACTTCTAACTTCCTGAGTCAAGGCGACACTTGAACGATGGTTTCACTTCAATTTTGTTTTGTAATGTGGTGTCTAAAGAACTTTTTCTTAGGACTCACAGAGTTTTTCTATCCTTTCTAACTTAAAGAAACAAGTTGACAGTTGAATGTTACCCCTCAGTTTTGTTTCACTGAATTGAGTGTACGAACGATTCTCTTAGGCTCCACATGGTTTTTCAAACACTCCTTTGTGAAACCAGATGTTACTTGAACGTCGGCTTCCTCACATTGTTGTTTCAGAGTTTTGAGTGTATGGCACTACGCTTGTACTCTTGCGGGTGTCTTTTGATAGACTTGTAATTTTTTGAAACCAGATTTTAAGAGAAATATTGTTTCTCCACAGTGTCTCTTGGCAGAGTATATCGCTCTTTTGTTTTAGTTCCCGCATGCTTTTCAAACACTTCTTTGTAAGATACTTTCCGTTCAAGCTCAAGATAGGTTTTCTAACATTTTTAACTTGTGATCGCAGATGATATTTGAACGAATGTTTCACCATAGTGTTGTTTTACAGAGTTGAGCCTATGACACTTTCTGGGTAGTACCCGCTTAGGATTTCAATGGCTTCTCACTTAATGAATCAAGGTGTTAATTGTAAGACGGTTACATCACAATGTTGTTTCAGAGGATATGGCCCTTTCCATCTATGCCCTGCAATGGGTTTTAAACTCTTCTATATTTTTCAAACCAGACAGTAGCTCAAAGATTGTTTATGTTTTTTTTCACACAGTTTAGTGTATGGCAGTTTTCTCATAGTTCCCTGCAGGGGTTTTAAAACACTAGTGACTTAGTGAAACATGATGTTAGTTAAAACATGGATTTCCCTCAATGTTGTTTGACAGCCTTTAGTATATGGCCCTATCTTCCTAGGCCCCACAAGTGTTTCAAACAAGTTTAACTTAACGAAATGAGATATTAGTTGAAATATGGTTTCCCCATAGTGTTGTTTCACAGAGCTGTGTATATGGAACTATTCTCATAGGCCCCACATGGTTTTACAAACAGTTCTAAGTGAAATCAGATTTTAGTTGACAAACCGATTCATCACAGTGTTGTTTCACAAAGTTGAGTATGTCTCACTATCCCCATTGTTCCCACCCGGGTTTTCAAACACTTCTAACTTAGTGAAACCGGTTTTTAGTTGCAATACGTTTTCCCCACAGTGTTGTTTCACAAAGTTAGGTATCAGGTACTATGCCCGTAGGCCTTCGGGAGTTCTTTCGTACAATTGTAACTTATTGAAACCAGATGCGAGGAGAAAGATTGTTTCCCCAGAGTGTTGTTTCACAGAGGTGAGTATATGGCAGTTTCATTGTAGGCCCCGCATGGTTTTCAAACACATCTAATTTAGTGAAATAAGGTATTAATTGAAGGACAGCTTCCCCAGTGTGTTGCTTGACAGAGTGAGTGCAAGATACTTTCCATGTAGGCTCCGCATAAGTTTTCAAATACTCCTAACCAGTGAACCCAGATATATTTGAAAGATGGTTTCACCACAGTGTTGTTTTACATATTTGAGTCTTTGTCACTTTCTGCATAGAAATTTCATAGGTTTTCCAACACTCCTAAGTGAAATTAGAAGATAGTTGAAACATGTATTCCCCACAGTGCTGTTTAAAGGAGTTGACTACCTCGCACTTTTGACGCAGATTCTACATGGGTCTTCAAACACCATTTTGGGGAAACAAGATGTTAGTTGAAAGATGGTTTCCCCACAGTGTTGGGTCACAAAGTTGAGTGTATGGCACTTTGTAGTCTCTGGATGCTTTTCACACACTTGTAACAATGAAACATTTTAGTTGGAATATGGTTTCCCCTCAGTCTTCTATCACAGGGTTAATACATTGTGCTTTTCTCACGGGTCCCGCAAAGTTTTCAATTTTAACTCAATGAAACCAAATATTAGTTGAAAGATTGTTTCACCACTCTGTTTTCACAGAGGTCAGTATATGGCACTTTCCGTGTAGGCCCTGAATGGGTTTACTAACATCTCTAATATTGTGAAATGAGCTGTTAGTGGAAAGATGGGATCCCCATGGTATTTCCTAAAGTTAGGGATATGGCTCTTTTGTTGTATGACTGAATGGTTTTCAAATACTTGTAACTTAGTAAAACAAGAGGTTAATTAAAACATAGTTTTCTTAAAGTTCTGCCTGATAGATTTGAGTATAATGAACTTTCTGCATAGGCTCCACGTGGGTTTTCAAATGCTTCTTAGGGAAACCAGATGTTATTTGAAAGATGGTTTCCCCACAGTGTTATTTCATGGACTTGAGTATATGGCACTTTCCGTGTAGGCTCCACTTAGGTTTGCAAACGTTTGTAACTCTGTGCAATGAGAAGTTAGTTGAGAGTGGGTTTCACCACAGTGTTGTTTCATTGAGTGTATGGCACTATCCACCTAGGACCCGCATGTGTTTTCAAACAGTTGTAACTGAGTAAACCAGATATTAGTTGAAAGATCATTTCACCACACTTATGTTTATTTACACAGTTGGGTATATGGCACATTGCTGTTAGACCTTTCATAGGATTTCAAACACTTTGAACTTAGAGAAACAAGATGTGAGTTGAAAGATGCTTGCTCCATGGTATATATTTTCACAGAGTCGGGAATTTGTCACTTTCCTCATCACTCTTAGTAAAGTTTTTCAAACCTTTCTACATTGGTGAAACAAGATGATGGTTTCCCCAAAAGCTGCTTGACCAAGTTTTATATATGGCATTTTCCGCATAAGCCCCCATTGTTTTTGAAACACTTCCCACAAGTGAACCCAGATGTTATTTGAAAGACGGTTTCACCACAGTGTTGTTTTACAGATTTGAGCATGTGGCACTTTCTGTGTAGAAGCTGCATAGGTTTTCAAACACTTCTCAGTAAACAAGGTGTTAATTGAAAGATGGCTACCTCACAGTGTTTCAGATTTGAGGATATTTTCCCTTCCACCTAGGCCCTGCATGGGTTTTCAAGCACTTCTCAATTTCTGAAATAAGATAAATGTTATTTGCAAGACGTTTTCACCATAGAGTGATTTCACATATGGCCCTAACTCTGTAGGCCCCACATAGGTTTTCAGTTTTCACTTCCTGAAACCAGATGTTAGGCGGAAGACTATTTCCCCACATTTTTCTTTGGCAGATTTGAGTTTATGGCACTTTTTTGTGTAAAACCAGCATAGGTTTTCAAACTCTTCTCAGTGAAACAAGGTGTTAATTGAATGATGGTTACCTCACAGTGTTGTTTCAGAGTTGAGGATATGGCTCCTTCTACCTAGGCCCTGCATGGGTTTTCAAACACCTCTCAATTTTTGAAATCTGACAGTAGTTCAAAGATGGTCTCACCAGGTTTTTGTTTCACAGAGTTGAGTGTATGGAACTGCCCACATAGTTCCCCCAATAAGTTTTAAAGCACTATATTAACTAATGAAGCACAATGTTAGTTCAAAGATGGATAACCCAGTGCTGTCTGACAGAGTTGGGTGTATGGCACTTTATGCATAGGCCCTACATTGCTTTTGAAACAAGTCTAACTTCCTAGAATGAGATTTTAGTTGAAAGATGGCTTCCTCATAGTGTTGTTTCACAGAGCTGAGTATGTGGCACTATCCTCATACGCTCCGCATGGTGTTTCAAACACTTCTAACTTCGTGAAACCAGTTTTAAGTTGAAAGACGGTTTCCCCACTGTGTTGTTTCACAGAGTTGAATATAGATCCCCATTCCTCCCAGACCCTGCATGGATTTTCAAACACTTCTCATTTTCTGAAATCAGATAGATGTTACTTGAAAGACGATTTCACCACAGTGTGGTTTCACAGAGTTGAGTTTATGGACCTTACCCTGTAGGCTTCCCATAGATTTTCAAGCAGTTCTCATTTCCTGAAACCAAATGTTAGGTGAAAGACTCTTTGCCACCATTTTGTTTCACAGAGTTGGGTATATGGGACTTTTCATGTAGGTTCTGCATAGATTTTAAAACTATTCTAACTTTGTGAAATGAGACATTAGTTGAAAGATGCTATCACCACACTATTGTTTCACAGAGTTGCGTTCAAGCATTTCTGCATAAGCCCTGCGTGGGTTTTCAAACACTTCTTATTGAAACAAAGACTAGACAACACCTACCTGATACGTCCGCATACGTTTTCAAACTCTTCTAACTTAGTCAAACAACATGTTCGTTGAGAGATGGTTTCTCTGCAGTATGCTTTCAGAGTTTCGAAATCATGCCACTTTCCACATCGTTCCCCGCATAGGTTTTCAAACACTTTTAACTTGTTGATGCAACATGTTAGTTGAAAGATGGTTGCCCCCAAAGTGCAGTTTCACAGGGTTGAGTTTATGGCACTTTCGGCATAGGCCCCGCGGGGGCGGGAGGGTCGGGGGGTGGGGTGGGGGGGGGTGGGTTGCGACACTTCCACCTTAGTGAAACATGATGCTCATTGAAAGATGAGTTCTCCACAGGATTCTTTCCCAGTGGCTGGTGCGCGTCACCCTCCGTATGTTTCTCCGCATAGGTCTTCAAACACTTCTCACTGAGGGATACAAGATGTTAGTTGAAAGATGGTTTCCCCAACGTGCCGCCTGACAGAGTGGAACTCATGGAACTTTCTGCATCGTCCCCGCATACGATTTCAAACACTCCGAACTCAGTGAGACGGGATGTTAGTCGAAAGTTGGTTTCCCCGAAGTGCACTTCTTGCTGAAGCCTCACACAGGTTTTCAGACACTTCTAACTTCCTGAGTCAAGGCGACACTTGAACGATGGTTTCACTTCAATTTTGTTTTGTAATGTGGTGTCTAAAGAACTTTTTCTTAGGACTCACAGAGTTTTTCTATCCTTTCTAACTTAAAGAAACAAGTTGACAGTTGAATGTTACCCCTCAGTTTTGTTTCACTGAATTGAGTGTACGAACGATTCTCTTAGGCTCCACATGGTTTTTCAAACACTCCTTTGTGAAACCAGATGTTACTTGAACGTCGGCTTCCTCACATTGTTGTTTCAGAGTTTTGAGTGTATGGCACTACGCTTGTACTCTTGCGGGTGTCTTTTGATAGACTTGTAATTTTTTGAAACCAGATTTTAAGAGAAATATTGTTTCTCCACAGTGTCTCTTGGCAGAGTATATCGCTCTTTTGTTTTAGTTCCCGCATGCTTTTCAAACACTTCTTTGTAAGATACTTTCCGTTCAAGCTCAAGATAGGTTTTCTAACATTTTTAACTTGTGATCGCAGATGATATTTGAACGAATGTTTCACCATAGTGTTGTTTTACAGAGTTGAGCCTATGACACTTTCTGGGTAGTACCCGCTTAGGATTTCAATGGCTTCTCACTTAATGAATCAAGGTGTTAATTGTAAGACGGTTACATCACAATGTTGTTTCAGAGGATATGGCCCTTTCCATCTATGCCCTGCAATGGGTTTTAAACTCTTCTATATTTTTCAAACCAGACAGTAGCTCAAAGATTGTTTATGTTTTTTTTCACACAGTTTAGTGTATGGCAGTTTTCTCATAGTTCCCTGCAGGGGTTTTAAAACACTAGTGACTTAGTGAAACATGATGTTAGTTAAAACATGGATTTCCCTCAATGTTGTTTGACAGCCTTTAGTATATGGCCCTATCTTCCTAGGCCCCACAAGTGTTTCAAACAAGTTTAACTTAACGAAATGAGATATTAGTTGAAATATGGTTTCCCCATAGTGTTGTTTCACAGAGCTGTGTATATGGAACTATTCTCATAGGCCCCACATGGTTTTACAAACAGTTCTAAGTGAAATCAGATTTTAGTTGACAAACCGATTCATCACAGTGTTGTTTCACAAAGTTGAGTATGTCTCACTATCCCCATTGTTCCCACCCGGGTTTTCAAACACTTCTAACTTAGTGAAACCGGTTTTTAGTTGCAATACGTTTTCCCCACAGTGTTGTTTCACAAAGTTAGGTATCAGGTACTATGCCCGTAGGCCTTCGGGAGTTCTTTCGTACAATTGTAACTTATTGAAACCAGATGCGAGGAGAAAGATTGTTTCCCCAGAGTGTTGTTTCACAGAGGTGAGTATATGGCAGTTTCATTGTAGGCCCCGCATGGTTTTCAAACACATCTAATTTAGTGAAATAAGGTATTAATTGAAGGACAGCTTCCCCAGTGTGTTGCTTGACAGAGTGAGTGCAAGATACTTTCCATGTAGGCTCCGCATAAGTTTTCAAATACTCCTAACCAGTGAACCCAGATATATTTGAAAGATGGTTTCACCACAGTGTTGTTTTACATATTTGAGTCTTTGTCACTTTCTGCATAGAAATTTCATAGGTTTTCCAACACTCCTAAGTGAAATTAGAAGATAGTTGAAACATGTATTCCCCACAGTGCTGTTTAAAGGAGTTGACTACCTCGCACTTTTGACGCAGATTCTACATGGGTCTTCAAACACCATTTTGGGGAAACAAGATGTTAGTTGAAAGATGGTTTCCCCACAGTGTTGGGTCACAAAGTTGAGTGTATGGCACTTTGTAGTCTCTGGATGCTTTTCACACACTTGTAACAATGAAACATTTTAGTTGGAATATGGTTTCCCCTCAGTCTTCTATCACAGGGTTAATACATTGTGCTTTTCTCACGGGTCCCGCAAAGTTTTCAATTTTAACTCAATGAAACCAAATATTAGTTGAAAGATTGTTTCACCACTCTGTTTTCACAGAGGTCAGTATATGGCACTTTCCGTGTAGGCCCTGAATGGGTTTACTAACATCTCTAATATTGTGAAATGAGCTGTTAGTGGAAAGATGGGATCCCCATGGTATTTCCTAAAGTTAGGGATATGGCTCTTTTGTTGTATGACTGAATGGTTTTCAAATACTTGTAACTTAGTAAAACAAGAGGTTAATTAAAACATAGTTTTCTTAAAGTTCTGCCTGATAGATTTGAGTATAATGAACTTTCTGCATAGGCTCCACGTGGGTTTTCAAATGCTTCTTAGGGAAACCAGATGTTATTTGAAAGATGGTTTCCCCACAGTGTTATTTCATGGACTTGAGTATATGGCACTTTCCGTGTAGGCTCCACTTAGGTTTGCAAACGTTTGTAACTCTGTGCAATGAGAAGTTAGTTGAGAGTGGGTTTCACCACAGTGTTGTTTCATTGAGTGTATGGCACTATCCACCTAGGACCCGCATGTGTTTTCAAACAGTTGTAACTGAGTAAACCAGATATTAGTTGAAAGATCATTTCACCACACTTATGTTTATTTACACAGTTGGGTATATGGCACATTGCTGTTAGACCTTTCATAGGATTTCAAACACTTTGAACTTAGAGAAACAAGATGTGAGTTGAAAGATGCTTGCTCCATGGTATATATTTTCACAGAGTCGGGAATTTGTCACTTTCCTCATCACTCTTAGTAAAGTTTTTCAAACCTTTCTACATTGGTGAAACAAGATGATGGTTTCCCCAAAAGCTGCTTGACCAAGTTTTATATATGGCATTTTCCGCATAAGCCCCCATTGTTTTTGAAACACTTCCCACAAGTGAACCCAGATGTTATTTGAAAGACGGTTTCACCACAGTGTTGTTTTACAGATTTGAGCATGTGGCACTTTCTGTGTAGAAGCTGCATAGGTTTTCAAACACTTCTCAGTAAACAAGGTGTTAATTGAAAGATGGCTACCTCACAGTGTTTCAGATTTGAGGATATTTTCCCTTCCACCTAGGCCCTGCATGGGTTTTCAAGCACTTCTCAATTTCTGAAATAAGATAAATGTTATTTGCAAGACGTTTTCACCATAGAGTGATTTCACATATGGCCCTAACTCTGTAGGCCCCACATAGGTTTTCAGTTTTCACTTCCTGAAACCAGATGTTAGGCGGAAGACTATTTCCCCACATTTTTCTTTGGCAGATTTGAGTTTATGGCACTTTTTTGTGTAAAACCAGCATAGGTTTTCAAACTCTTCTCAGTGAAACAAGGTGTTAATTGAATGATGGTTACCTCACAGTGTTGTTTCAGAGTTGAGGATATGGCTCCTTCTACCTAGGCCCTGCATGGGTTTTCAAACACCTCTCAATTTTTGAAATCTGACAGTAGTTCAAAGATGGTCTCACCAGGTTTTTGTTTCACAGAGTTGAGTGTATGGAACTGCCCACATAGTTCCCCCAATAAGTTTTAAAGCACTATATTAACTAATGAAGCACAATGTTAGTTCAAAGATGGATAACCCAGTGCTGTCTGACAGAGTTGGGTGTATGGCACTTTATGCATAGGCCCTACATTGCTTTTGAAACAAGTCTAACTTCCTAGAATGAGATTTTAGTTGAAAGATGGCTTCCTCATAGTGTTGTTTCACAGAGCTGAGTATGTGGCACTATCCTCATACGCTCCGCATGGTGTTTCAAACACTTCTAACTTCGTGAAACCAGTTTTAAGTTGAAAGACGGTTTCCCCACTGTGTTGTTTCACAGAGTTGAATATAGATCCCCATTCCTCCCAGACCCTGCATGGATTTTCAAACACTTCTCATTTTCTGAAATCAGATAGATGTTACTTGAAAGACGATTTCACCACAGTGTGGTTTCACAGAGTTGAGTTTATGGACCTTACCCTGTAGGCTTCCCATAGATTTTCAAGCAGTTCTCATTTCCTGAAACCAAATGTTAGGTGAAAGACTCTTTGCCACCATTTTGTTTCACAGAGTTGGGTATATGGGACTTTTCATGTAGGTTCTGCATAGATTTTAAAACTATTCTAACTTTGTGAAATGAGACATTAGTTGAAAGATGCTATCACCACACTATTGTTTCACAGAGTTGCGTTCAAGCATTTCTGCATAAGCCCTGCGTGGGTTTTCAAACACTTCTTATTGAAACAAAGACTAGACAACACCTACCTGATACGTCCGCATACGTTTTCAAACTCTTCTAACTTAGTCAAACAACATGTTCGTTGAGAGATGGTTTCTCTGCAGTATGCTTTCAGAGTTTCGAAATCATGCCACTTTCCACATCGTTCCCCGCATAGGTTTTCAAACACTTTTAACTTGTTGATGCAACATGTTAGTTGAAAGATGGTTGCCCCCAAAGTGCAGTTTCACAGGGTTGAGTTTATGGCACTTTCGGCATAGGCCCCGCGGGGGCGGGAGGGTCGGGGGGTGGGGTGGGGGGGGGGTGGGTTGCGACACTTCCACCTTAGTGAAACATGATGCTCATTGAAAGATGAGTTCTCCACAGGATTCTTTCCCAGTGGCTGGTGCGCGTCACCCTCCGTATGTTTCTCCGCATAGGTCTTCAAACACTTCTCACTGAGGGATACAAGATGTTAGTTGAAAGATGGTTTCCCCAACGTGCCGCCTGACAGAGTGGAACTCATGGAACTTTCTGCATCGTCCCCGCATACGATTTCAAACACTCCGAACTCAGTGAGACGGGATGTTAGTCGAAAGTTGGTTTCCCCGAAGTGCACTTCTTGCTGAAGCCTCACACAGGTTTTCAGACACTTCTAACTTCCTGAGTCAAGGCGACACTTGAACGATGGTTTCACTTCAATTTTGTTTTGTAATGTGGTGTCTAAAGAACTTTTTCTTAGGACTCACAGAGTTTTTCTATCCTTTCTAACTTAAAGAAACAAGTTGACAGTTGAATGTTACCCCTCAGTTTTGTTTCACTGAATTGAGTGTACGAACGATTCTCTTAGGCTCCACATGGTTTTTCAAACACTCCTTTGTGAAACCAGATGTTACTTGAACGTCGGCTTCCTCACATTGTTGTTTCAGAGTTTTGAGTGTATGGCACTACGCTTGTACTCTTGCGGGTGTCTTTTGATAGACTTGTAATTTTTTGAAACCAGATTTTAAGAGAAATATTGTTTCTCCACAGTGTCTCTTGGCAGAGTATATCGCTCTTTTGTTTTAGTTCCCGCATGCTTTTCAAACACTTCTTTGTAAGATACTTTCCGTTCAAGCTCAAGATAGGTTTTCTAACATTTTTAACTTGTGATCGCAGATGATATTTGAACGAATGTTTCACCATAGTGTTGTTTTACAGAGTTGAGCCTATGACACTTTCTGGGTAGTACCCGCTTAGGATTTCAATGGCTTCTCACTTAATGAATCAAGGTGTTAATTGTAAGACGGTTACATCACAATGTTGTTTCAGAGGATATGGCCCTTTCCATCTATGCCCTGCAATGGGTTTTAAACTCTTCTATATTTTTCAAACCAGACAGTAGCTCAAAGATTGTTTATGTTTTTTTTCACACAGTTTAGTGTATGGCAGTTTTCTCATAGTTCCCTGCAGGGGTTTTAAAACACTAGTGACTTAGTGAAACATGATGTTAGTTAAAACATGGATTTCCCTCAATGTTGTTTGACAGCCTTTAGTATATGGCCCTATCTTCCTAGGCCCCACAAGTGTTTCAAACAAGTTTAACTTAACGAAATGAGATATTAGTTGAAATATGGTTTCCCCATAGTGTTGTTTCACAGAGCTGTGTATATGGAACTATTCTCATAGGCCCCACATGGTTTTACAAACAGTTCTAAGTGAAATCAGATTTTAGTTGACAAACCGATTCATCACAGTGTTGTTTCACAAAGTTGAGTATGTCTCACTATCCCCATTGTTCCCACCCGGGTTTTCAAACACTTCTAACTTAGTGAAACCGGTTTTTAGTTGCAATACGTTTTCCCCACAGTGTTGTTTCACAAAGTTAGGTATCAGGTACTATGCCCGTAGGCCTTCGGGAGTTCTTTCGTACAATTGTAACTTATTGAAACCAGATGCGAGGAGAAAGATTGTTTCCCCAGAGTGTTGTTTCACAGAGGTGAGTATATGGCAGTTTCATTGTAGGCCCCGCATGGTTTTCAAACACATCTAATTTAGTGAAATAAGGTATTAATTGAAGGACAGCTTCCCCAGTGTGTTGCTTGACAGAGTGAGTGCAAGATACTTTCCATGTAGGCTCCGCATAAGTTTTCAAATACTCCTAACCAGTGAACCCAGATATATTTGAAAGATGGTTTCACCACAGTGTTGTTTTACATATTTGAGTCTTTGTCACTTTCTGCATAGAAATTTCATAGGTTTTCCAACACTCCTAAGTGAAATTAGAAGATAGTTGAAACATGTATTCCCCACAGTGCTGTTTAAAGGAGTTGACTACCTCGCACTTTTGACGCAGATTCTACATGGGTCTTCAAACACCATTTTGGGGAAACAAGATGTTAGTTGAAAGATGGTTTCCCCACAGTGTTGGGTCACAAAGTTGAGTGTATGGCACTTTGTAGTCTCTGGATGCTTTTCACACACTTGTAACAATGAAACATTTTAGTTGGAATATGGTTTCCCCTCAGTCTTCTATCACAGGGTTAATACATTGTGCTTTTCTCACGGGTCCCGCAAAGTTTTCAATTTTAACTCAATGAAACCAAATATTAGTTGAAAGATTGTTTCACCACTCTGTTTTCACAGAGGTCAGTATATGGCACTTTCCGTGTAGGCCCTGAATGGGTTTACTAACATCTCTAATATTGTGAAATGAGCTGTTAGTGGAAAGATGGGATCCCCATGGTATTTCCTAAAGTTAGGGATATGGCTCTTTTGTTGTATGACTGAATGGTTTTCAAATACTTGTAACTTAGTAAAACAAGAGGTTAATTAAAACATAGTTTTCTTAAAGTTCTGCCTGATAGATTTGAGTATAATGAACTTTCTGCATAGGCTCCACGTGGGTTTTCAAATGCTTCTTAGGGAAACCAGATGTTATTTGAAAGATGGTTTCCCCACAGTGTTATTTCATGGACTTGAGTATATGGCACTTTCCGTGTAGGCTCCACTTAGGTTTGCAAACGTTTGTAACTCTGTGCAATGAGAAGTTAGTTGAGAGTGGGTTTCACCACAGTGTTGTTTCATTGAGTGTATGGCACTATCCACCTAGGACCCGCATGTGTTTTCAAACAGTTGTAACTGAGTAAACCAGATATTAGTTGAAAGATCATTTCACCACACTTATGTTTATTTACACAGTTGGGTATATGGCACATTGCTGTTAGACCTTTCATAGGATTTCAAACACTTTGAACTTAGAGAAACAAGATGTGAGTTGAAAGATGCTTGCTCCATGGTATATATTTTCACAGAGTCGGGAATTTGTCACTTTCCTCATCACTCTTAGTAAAGTTTTTCAAACCTTTCTACATTGGTGAAACAAGATGATGGTTTCCCCAAAAGCTGCTTGACCAAGTTTTATATATGGCATTTTTCCGCATAAGCCCCCATTGTTTTTGAAACACTTCCCACAAGTGAACCCAGATGTTATTTGAAAGACGGTTTCACCACAGTGTTGTTTTACAGATTTGAGCATGTGGCACTTTCTGTGTAGAAGCTGCATAGGTTTTCAAACACTTCTCAGTAAACAAGGTGTTAATTGAAAGATGGCTACCTCACAGTGTTTCAGATTTGAGGATATTTTCCCTTCCACCTAGGCCCTGCATGGGTTTTCAAGCACTTCTCAATTTCTGAAATAAGATAAATGTTATTTCAAGACGTTTTCACCATAGAGTGATTTCACATATGGCCCTAACTCTGTAGGCCCCACATAGGTTTTCAGTTTTCACTTCCTGAAACCAGATGTTAGGCGGAAGACTATTTCCCCACATTTTTCTTTGGCAGATTTGAGTTTATGGCACTTTTTTGTGTAAAACCAGCATAGGTTTTCAAACTCTTCTCAGTGAAACAAGGTGTTAATTGAATGATGGTTACCTCACAGTGTTGTTTCAGAGTTGAGGATATGGCTCCTTCTACCTAGGCCCTGCATGGGTTTTCAAACACCTCTCAATTTTTGAAATCTGACAGTAGTTCAAAGATGGTCTCACCAGGTTTTGTTTCACAGAGTTGAGTGTATGGAACTGCCCACATAGTTCCCCCAATAAGTTTTAAAGCACTATATTAACTAATGAAGCACAATGTTAGTTCAAAGATGGATAACCCAGTGCTGTCTGACAGAGTTGGGTGTATGCACTTTATGCATAGGCCCTACATTGCTTTTGAAACAAGTCTAACTTCCTAGAATGAGATTTTAGTTGAAAGATGGCTTCCTCATAGTGTTGTTTCACAGAGCTGAGTATGTGGCACTATCCTCATACGCTCCGCATGGTGTTTCAAACACTTCTAACTTCGTGAAACCAGTTTTAAGTTGAAAGACGGTTTCCCCACTGTGTTGTTTCACAGAGTTGAATATAGATCCCCATTCCTCCAGACCCTGCATGATTTTCAAACACTTCTCATTTCTGAAATCAGATAGATGTTACTTGAAAGACGATTTCACCACAGTGTGGTTTCACAGAGTTGAGTTTATGGACCTTACCCTGTAGGCTTCCCATAGATTTTCAAGCAGTTCTCATTTCCTGAAACCAAATGTTAGGTGAAAGACTCTTTGCCACCATTTTGTTCACAGAGTTGGGTATATGGGACTTTTCATGTAGGTTCTGCATAGATTTTAAAACTATTCTAACTTTGTGAAATGAGACATTAGTTGAAAGATGCTATCACCACACTATTGTTTCACAGAGTTGCGTTCAAGCATTTCTGCATAAGCCCTGCGTGGGTTTTCAAACACTTCTTATTGAAACAAAGACTAGACAACACCTACCTGATACGTCCGCATACGTTTTCGAACTCTTCTAACTTAGTCAAACAACATGTTCGTTGAGAGGATGGTTTCTCTGCAGTATGCTTTCAGAGTTTCGAAATCATGCCACTTTCCACATCGTTCCCCGCATAGGTTTTCAAACACTTTTAACTTGTTGATGCAACATGTTAGTTGAAAGATGGTTGCCCCCAAAGTGCAGTTTCACAGGGTTGAGTTTATGGCACTTTCGGCATAGGCCCCGCGGGGGCGGGAGGGTCGGGGGGTGGTGGGGTGGGGGGGGGGGTGGGTTGCGACACTTCCACCTTAGTGAAACATGATGCTCATTGAAAGATGAGTTCTCCACAGGATTCTTTCCCAGTGGCTGGTGCGCGTCACCCTCCGTATGTTTCTCCGCATAGGTTTTCAAACACTTCTCACTGAGGGATACAAGATGTTAGTTGAAAGATGGTTTCCCCAACGTGCCGCCTGACAGAGTGGAACTCATGGAACTTTCTGCATCGTCCCCGCATACGATTTCAAACACTCCGAACTCAGTGAGACGGGATGTTAGTCGAAAGTTGGTTTCCCCGAAGTGCACTTCTTGCTGAAGCCTCACACAGGTTTTCAGACACTTCTAACTTCCTGAGTCAAGGCGACACTTGAACGATGGTTTCACTTCAATTTTGTTTTGTAATGTGGTGTCTAAAGAACTTTTTCTTAGGACTCACAGAGTTTTTCTATCCTTTCTAACTTAAAGAAACAAGTTGACAGTGGAATGTTACCCCTCAGTTTTGTTTCACTGAATTGAGTGTACGAACGATTCTCTTAGGCTCCACATGGTTTTTCAAACACTCCTTTGTGAAACCAGATGTTACTTGAACGTCGGCTTCCTCACATTGTTGTTTCAGAGTTTTGAGTGTATGGCACTACGCTTGTACTCTTGCGGGTGTCTTTTGATAGACTTGTAATTTTTGAAACCAGATTTTAAGAGAAATATTGTTTCTCCACAGTGTCTCTTGGCAGAGTATATCGCTCTTTTGTTTTAGTTCCCGCATGCTTTTCAAACACTTCTTTGTAAGATACTTTCCGTTCAAGCTCAAGATAGGTTTTCTAACATTTTTAACTTGTGATCGCAGATGATATTTGAACGAATGTTTCACCATAGTGTTGTTTTACAGAGTTGAGCCTATGACACTTTCTGGGTAGTACCCGCTTAGGATTTCAATGGCTTCTCACTTACAGAATCAAGGTGTTAATTGTAAGACGGTTACATCACAATGTTGTTTCAGAGTATATGGCCCTTTCCATCTATGCCCTGCAATGGGTTTTAAAACTCTTCTATATTTTTCAAACCAGACAGTAGCTCAAAGATTGTTTATGTTTTTTTTCACACAGTTTAGTGTATGGCAGTTTTCTCATAGTT
>NW_026526673.1:0-43954 GCF_024362965.1 Panthera pardus | reverse complement strand
CTCCTATTAGTATTGTATTATTATCCATTAGTTTCTTTGTGGGTTATCAGTATGTGATCTCTCTTGGAGAATGTTCCATGTGCACTCGAGTAGAAAGTATATTCCGTTACTTTGGGATGAAGAGCTCTAAATATATCTGTCAAGTCCATCTGATCCAATGTAGCATTCAGGGCCCTTGTCTCCTTATTGACCCTGTGTCTAGATGATCTATCCATTGTTGTAAGTGGAGTGTTAAAGTCCCCTGCAATTACCACATTCTTATCAATAAGGTTGTTTATGATTGTGATCAATTGCTTTATATATTTGGGGGCTCCGGTATTCGGCGCATAGACATTTATAATTGTTAGCTCTTCCTGATGGATAGAGCCTGCAATTATTATATAATGCCCTTCTTCATCTGTTACAGCCTTTAATTTTAAGTCAAGTTTGATATAGATATGGCTACTCCAGCTTTCTTTTGGCTTCCAGTAGCATGATAGTTCTCCATCCCCTCACTTTCAATCTGAGGGTGTTCTCAGGTCTAAAACAAGTCTCTTGTAGACAGCAGATAGATGGGTCATGGTTTTTTTATCTTATCCATTCTGATACCCTATGTCTTTTGGTTGGAGTATTTCGTCTGTTTACATTCAGTGTTATTATAGAAAGATATGGGTTTAGAGTCATTGTGATGTCTGTAGGTTTCATGTTTGTAGTGATATCTCTGGTACTTTGTGGTCCTTGCAACGTTTCACTTACAGAATCCCCCTTAGGATTCCTTGTAGGGTTGGTTTTAGTGGTGATGAATTCCTTCAGTTTTTGTTTGTTTGGAAAGACCTTTATCTCTCCTTCCATCTGAATGATGGCTTGCTGCATAAAGGATTCTTGGATGCATATGTTTGCTGTTCATCACATTGAAGATTTCCTGCCATTCTTTTCTGGCGTGCCAAGTTTCAGTAGATAGATCTGTCACTAGACTTATCAGTCTCCCTTTATAGGTTAGAGCGTGTTTATCCGTAGCTGCTTTCAGAATTTTCTCTTTATCCTTGTATTTCTCCAGTTTCACTATGACTTGTGATGCAGAAGATCGATTCAAGTTACGTCTGAAGGGAGTTCTCTGTGCCTGTTGGATTTCAATGCCTTTTTCCTTCCCCAGATCAAGGAAGTTCTCAGCTATGATTTGTTCAAGTACATCTTCAGCCCCTTTCTCTCTCTCTCCCTCCTCTGGAATCCCGATTATACGGATATTGTTGCGTTTCATAGCATCACTTAGTTCTCTACTTCTCCACTCATACTCCTGGATTTTTTTATCTCTCTTTTTCTCAGCTTCCTCTTTTTCCATAATTTTATCTTCTAATTCACCTATTCTCTCCTCTGCCTCTTCAATCCAAGCTGTGGTCACCTCCATTTTATTTTGCACCTCATTTATGGCATTTTTCAGCTCCTCCTGAGTATTTCTTAGTCCCTTGATCTCTGTAACAATAGATTCTCTGCTCTCCTGTGTACTTTTTTCAAGCCCAGCAGTTAATTTTATGACTAATATTTTAAATTCATGTTCTGTTATATTGCTTAAGTCTTTTTTGGTCAATTCGTTAGCTGTTGCTACTTTCCGGAGTTTCTTTTGAGGATAATTCTTCCGTTTAGTCATTTTGGATAGTCCCTGGAGTGGTGCGGAACTGCAGCACTGTGCTGTCTGGAGTAACTTGTGTTGGTGGGCGAGGCTGCAGTCAGACCTGATATCTGCCCCCAGCCCACCACTGGGGCCACAGTCAGACTGGTGTGTCCCTTTCTTCCCCTCTCCCAGGGGCGGGACTCACTGTGGAGTGATGTGGCCTCTGTCTGGGCTACTTGCACACTGCCAGTCTCGTGATGCTGCTTCTATGGGATCTGGCGTATTAGCCGGGGTGGATCCACAAAGTTCACAGCGGCAGGAGAGGCAGGCTTAGCTCGCTTTGCTGTCAGTGGTTCCCTGCAGTAGGGGCCCTGCAGCACCGGGAGGGAGGCGGGCAGACCCATCTGAGGGATGAATCCATAAGAGCAGAGCATTGGGTGTTTGCCCGGGGCAAGAAGTTCCATGAGGGCAACTGGTTCCCTTTGGAATTTTGGCTGGGGGATGTGCGAGGGAGATGGCGCTGGCCAGTACTTTTGTTCCCCGCCGAGCTGAGCTCTGTTTTCTGGGTGGATAGTCCCATTGTCTAGAAGTGGGAATTGCATCCAAGTTAGAAAAGCAGCAATGGATTAGGAATGACAAGTTGGTACCAAGATCTGCATTCAAATGGCCACGTGTCAAATTGATAAAGCTGATAGCTGTCTTCCATCCTCTTGTCCCACAAAGGAGGCAGTATACTCCCCTACCGCCAGGCTTAGCCTAATCACAACATTCTCCCTGGGCCCTTCCACACAGCCAAGTTTTGAAAATTGGCACACAATTCTGAAAACAAATTGAGAAGGGACCAATGCAATACCTATCTCAACACCTCAAGGACACCATCAGACTCATGTGCTGAAAGAAGATAGTACTCTAAGACACTGGCTCTGAATACATTCCATGCAAATCCATTTTTTCCAAGAAAGGGCTAAGTTGTAGAAATGGAGACACAGACAGCATGAGTTCTTCAACACACATGGGATTTGGAGAATGTTGAGAATGAAAAACTCAGCACAGTCTCCTGTCAACCTGGTTGTTTCCAGAATATGAAATGTCTATGGGCTTAGGCAATGAGAGCCCTCTGAAGGAATATACCTGGGAGCCCAGGCAGAAGGAATCCTGCATAATTCCTTTAGAAGCCAGAGACTTCTGTTTTTATCCCTCCCAGTTTTTCCATCAGTTTATGGAGGCAACGGTGAGCTGCAGCTATTGGGTTCTGCCAGATCTTGCTCAGGAGTCCAGAATAAGGACTTTGTTCTGTATTCCTGGAAAGGGGCCTTCTTGTGTTGACCACCTTCTGGACAATAATGCCCATGTGCAAATTACTTCTCAGAATGAAGGGCACTCATTCATCCAGGTCAGAGAGGCAAGCTGGCTCTCCTTCATGTTCCATAGAACAGCAGGCTAACCAGCAAGCCCTCAAGGATGAAAGGATAGCTATCCTTTGGTATGGCAGATATTGGTTGCTCTCACTCATTACAGGACAAGAGTGGGAATTTGCGGCCACCTAGTGGGTTATGACTCCATGGCTCCAAGGGGGGGGGGGGGGGGAAAGGGCAGAATTTTTGTCAGAAAAACAGCAAGGGGAAGGGAATGTGTGCAAGGAAGGCCAAAACTCGATTTTCCAATGGCAATTGGGATCAATCTGGAAAGGAGATAACTTAAATTCATTTGCCCTTGGACCAGAAGGAGACCAGTTCCCTCGCAAATGTCTACTTCAGCTTACACATAAACAAGCCTCCTGAGCACCTTCGAATGCCTTGGGCCCCAGGATGGCCACATACTTCTGAAACTCAAGTAAGCAATAAGGAGCCCTGTGTAAAATTCTCTCCCTCAGTCACAAGGACTAGATCAGACTCCCAGCTGGAAGGCAGAGTGTGTGAACTGAGTCCAAGTAAGAAAAACATCCATCGGTGAGGGATGACAACAAAGTGAGTCAAGGTTCTGCAATCAAATGGGCACGGGTCAAATCGAGGATGGCTATATCTATCCTACTGTCCTCTTGTCCCATCAGGAAGTGGGATCCTCCTATAAACTTTGGCGTAGCCTACCCAAGGGCATTCTCTGTGGGCACCTTGACACACCCTAGGTTTGGAGGTTGCCACATAATTGTGAAAGCCAATTGAAAAGGGCCCAATGCAATACATATCTCACCATCACAAGGAAACCACCAGACTTCCAAGCTGAAAGTCTGAAAGTTAAATTTCACATATGCATGAAAGTGTATACTTGTCTTTCTCAGATGGACTCGTTTTGCTTAGCATAATACATTCTAGTTAAAGCTAAATAGCTACAAATGGCTAGACTCCATGCATTTTGATGTCTAAGTGATATTCTTATCAAGATAAAAAGCTTTTGCACAGTGAAGGAAACAATCAAAAGAACTAAACCTGCCTATGGAATGGGAGAAGATATTTGAAAATGGCATATGATAAAGTGTTAGTATCCAAAATCTAGAAACAACATATCAAACTCAACACCCAAAAAACCAAACAGCCCACTTATGAACTGGGAAAAGACATGAATAGACACTTTTCCAAAGAAGACTTCTACACAGCCAACAGACACGTGGAAAGATGGTCAACATCACTCATCATTAGGGAATGCAAAGCAAAACCATGATGCCATACCACCTCACACCTGTTAGAATGGGTAACATTAACAACACATGAAACACCAGTTGTTGGTGAGGTTATGGAGAAAGGGGAGCACTCTTGCACTTCTGGCTGAAATGCAAACTAGTGCAGTGCCTATGTTATGATTTTTTTAAGGAAAATGTGAGAGAGCACTCCTTCTATGCTTACTAGTTCTCATTTCTGTGTACTATTTACGGCACTGTCATCACGTGAAGTTTATGCCCTGTGATGAGTAAGCAAATTGGAAAACAACATAAATGGATATTTAAGGATACGGACCAGGGTTTCCCTGTTAAAATGAAACAAACAAACAAACAAACCAACAAACCAACAGCTAACCAAACCAAATATCCAAATTCACATTGTGATTCCACTCTGTGAAAATAATGGTCATATGTAGCAAAATAGTACAGGCTGCGATTGTCTTTGAATACCAGGATTTTTATTTCCTTCACTACCCTGATTTTGTCTTTCCCAATAACACAGAAAGCTGGTGCCAAATGTAACCTGGTTTGG
This sequence comes from Panthera pardus, assembly GCF_024362965.1. Lineage (NCBI taxonomy): Eukaryota > Metazoa > Chordata > Mammalia > Carnivora > Felidae > Panthera > Panthera pardus. The sequence goes on along the minus strand of NW_026526673.1, from coordinate 39,178 downwards.
TTAAGCTGGTCCCTAATCAAAGAAAGGAAAGATGACACAATGCAGGTTTCCAAAGAGAATGATTTGATTTCCACAGGATTACAGAAGCCCTTAAAAAAATAAAGAGGCCTAGAAGATTTCTGCCAAAGTGCTATAAATTGGTGAGACAAATTGCCAGACATATACCTGGTCCACTCCAGTTTATTTCTTTGGTCTATGAATGAACACACAAGGGAAATTATAACACACCTTTTGTTCAATATAAAAATACACTTCCAAAAGCTCTAATGAATTACTTTTACAAAACCTATGTACCAAATTTTCCTTTTGGAAGAAGTTTCCTTTGAATTTCAGGTCTCTTAAATGCTCCTTTGCTGTTACCCACCATCCCTGCTAACCACATGGACCCCCATTTTCACTTCTGTATTCCTCATTAGAAGTGATCTCCACGTGGGCATAGATCATGTTTTGCCATGGTCACTAATAAAGATATAGTGCTGGGCACAGAGAAAGGATGGGTGGTGGTTCAAGGAATTCATACAGACGAACCTGTATTTGAGGTGGATCAAGAATGTCACAAGTACAGGCCCAGGATGGCATGCACAGAGTATTTCCCACTGATATTCCATTGTTAAGCCTCCTTTATCTTTAAAATGTTTTAATCCTAATTTTTCTTCAATGCCTGAAAAACTACTGCTAAGTATTTCTGAATGCAAGGTAGCAGGAGGAGGCTACATGAGGAGCAATCTCTGTGCTCTGTGCCTTGGAGGACCTTGTAGCTTCCTTTAAGGTAGCTATTAACCCACTGCAGGCATGGCAAGAGTGCCTTAAGTCAGTTGTATGTAATTCACCTAGTAAACAATTGGATAGGTCCTCACTTAATTTTTCCTTTTTTTACACTGTATCTTATTTTTTGTTTCTTTAATTCCAGTTCGTTAATATGCAGAGTTATATTACTTGCAGGTATACAATTCCATGTATCACCCTGTGCTCTTTATGACACGTACATCTCTCAATTCTCATCACCTATTTAACCAACCATGCTCCCATCCACCTCCCATCGGATACTATCTCATTGTACTCTCTTAAGAGTCTGTTTCCTGAGAGGGAAAGAAGATGGCGGTGTAGGAGGACGCTGGGCTCACCGCACGTCCTGCTGATCACTTCGATTCCACCTACACCTGCCTAAATAACCCAGAAAACCACCAGAAGACTAGCAGAATGGAGTCTCTGGAGCCAGGCGCAGACTAGAGGCCCCCTGAAGAGGGTAGGAAGGGCTGCGAGGCGGTGCGCGCTCCACGGACTGGTGGGAGGGAGCCGGGGCGGAGGGGCAGCCTGCCGGCCAAGCAGAGCCCCCGAGTCTGGCTGGCAAAAGCGGAGGGGCCGGACGAAGTGTGTTCCGACAGCAAGCATGACTTAGCATCTGGGAGGTCATAAGTTAACAGCTCTGCTCAGAAATTGGGAAGGCTGGAGGACAAAGGGAGGGAGAGTTGCTGAGCCCCGCGACAACAGAGCTCAGTTTGACGGGGAACAAAGGCGCTCGCCAGCGCCATCTCCCCCGCCCATCCCCCAGCCAAAATCCCAAAGGGAACCGTTTCCTGCCAGGGAACTTGCTCCCTCAGCGCAAACACCCAACGCTGTGCTTCTGCAGAGCCAAACCTCCAGCAGCAGATCTGACTCCCTCCCGCTGCCACAGGGCCCCTCCTGAAGTGGATCACCTAAGGAGAAGCAAGCTAAGCCTGCCCCTCCTGCCCCCGTGCACCTTGCCTACCCACCCCAGCTCATACGCCAGATCCCCAGCACCACAAGCCTGGCAGTGTGCAAGTACCCCAGACGGGCCACGCCACCCCACAGTGAATCCTGCACCTAGGAGAGGGGAAGAGAAGGCACACACCAGTCTGACTGGGGCCCCAGTGGTGGGCTGGGGGCAGACATCAGGTCTGACTGCGGCCCCGCCCACCAACTCCAGTTAGACACCACAGCACAGGGGAAGTGCCCTGCAGGTCCGCACCACTCCAGGGACTATCCAAAATGACCAAACGGAAGAATGCCCCTCAGAAGAATCTCCAGGAAATAACAGCTAATGAACTGATCAAAAAGGATTTAAATAATATAACGGACAGTGAATTTAGAATAATAGTCATAAAATTAATCGCTGGGCTTGAAAACAGTATAGAGGACAGCAGAGAATCTCTTGCTACAGAGATCAAGGGACTAAAGAACAGTCAGGAGGAGCTGAAAAACACTTTAAACGAAATGCAAACCAAAATGGAAACCACGACGGCTCGGCTTGAAGAGGCAGAGGAGAGAATAGGTGAACTAGAAGATAAAGTTATGGAAAAAGAGGAAGCTGAGAAAAAGAGAGATAAAAAAATCCAGGAGTATGAGGTATGAGGGGAAAATTAGAGAACTAAGTGAGACACTAAAAAGAAATAATATACGCATAATTGGTATCCCAGAGGAGGAAGAGAGAGGGAAAGGTGCTGAAGGGGTACTTGAAGAAATTATAGCTGAGAACTTCCCTGAACTGGGGAAGGAAAAAGGCATTGAAATCCAAGAAGCACACAGAACTCCCTTCAGACGTAACTTGAATCGATCTTCTGCACGACATATCATAGTGAAACTGGCAAAATACAAGGATAAAGAGAAAATTCTGAAAGCAGCAAGGGATAAACGTGCCCTCACATATAAAGGGAGACCTATAAGACTCGTGACTGATCTCTCTTTTGAAACTTGGCAGGCCAGAAAGAATTGGCACGAGATCTTCAGTGTGCTGAACAGAAAAAATATGCAGCCGAAAATCCTTTATCCAGCAAGTCTGTCATTTAGACTAGAAGGAGAGATCAAGGTCTTCCCAAACAAAAACTGAAGGAATTTGTCACCACTAAACCAGCCCTACAAGAAATCCTAAGGGGGCTCCTGTGAGACAAAGTACCAGAGACATCACTACAAGCATAAAACATACAGACATCACAGTGACTCTAAACCCATATCTTTCTATAATAACACTGAATGTAAATGGATTACATGCGCCAACCAAAAGACATAGGGTATCAGAATGGATAAAAAACAAGACCCATCTATTTGCTGTCTACAAGAGACTCATTTTAGATGCGAGGACACCTTTAGATTGAGAGTGAGGCGATGGAGAACTATCTATCATGCTACTGGAAGCCAAAAGAAAGCTGGAGTAGCCATACTTATATCAGACCAACTAGACTTTAAATGAAAGGCTGTAACAAGAGATGAAGAAGGGCATTATATACTAATTACAGGGTCTATCCATCAGGAAGAGCTAACAACTATAAATGTCTATGCGCTGAATACCGGAGCCCCCAAATATATAAAACAATTACTCATAAACATAAGCAACCTTATTGATAAGAATGTGGTAATTGCAGGGGACTTTAACACCCCACTTACAGAAAAGGATAGATCATCTAGACACACGGTCAATAAAGGAACAAGGGCCCTGAATGCTACATTGGGTCAGATGGACTTGACAGATATATTTAGAACTCTGCATCCCAAAGCAACAGAATATACTTTCTACTCGAGTGCACATGGAACATTCTCCAAGATAGATCATATACTGGGTCACAAAACAGCCCTTCATCAGTATACAAGAATTGAAATTATACCATGCAAACTTTCAGACCGCAATGCTATGAAGCTTGAAATCAACCACAGGAAAAAGTCTGGAAAACCTCCAAAAGCATGGAGGTTAAAGATCACCCTACTAAAGAATGAGTGGGTCAACCGGGCAATTAGAGAAGAAATTTAAAAATAGATGTGGAAACAAATGAAAATGAAAATACAACCATCCAAATGCTTTGGGATTCAGCGAAGGCAGTCCTGAGAGGAAAATACATCGCAATCCAGGCCTATCTCAAGAAACAAGAAAAATCCCAAATACAGAATCTAACAGCACACCTAAAGGAAATAGAAGCAGAACAGCAAAGGCAGCCTAAACCCAGCAGAAGAGAAATAATAACGATCATAGCACAAATAAACAATATAGAATCTAAATAAACGGTAGAGCAGATCAACGAAACCAAGAGTTGGTTTTTTTGAAAAAATAAACAAAATCGAAAAAACTCTAGCCAGGCTTCTCAAAAAGAAAAGGGAGATGACCCAAATAGATAAAATCATGAATGAAAATGGAATGATTACAACCAATCCCTCAGAGATACAAGCAATTATCGGGGAATACTATGAAAAATTGTATGCCAACGAACTGGACAACCTGGAAGAAATGGACAAATTCCTAAACACCCACACTCTTCCAACACTCAATCAGGAGGAAATAGAAAGCTTGAACAGACCCATCACCGGCGAAGAAATTGAATCGGTTATCAAAAATCTCCCAACAAATAAGAGTCCAGGACCAGATGGCTTCCCAGGGGAGTTCTACCAGACGTTTAAAGCAGAGATAATATCTATACTTTTCAAGCTATTCCAAGAAATAGAAAGGGAAGGAAAACTTCCAGACTCATTCTATGAAGCCAGTATTACTTTGATTCCTAAACCAGACAGAGACGCAGTAAAAAAAGAGAACTACAGGCCAATATTCCTGAGGAATATAGATGCAAAAATTCTCAATAAGATACTAGCAAATAGAATTCAACAGCATATAAAAAGAATTATTCACCATGATCAACTGGGATTCATTCCTGGGATGCAGGGCTGGTTCAACATTCGCAAATCAATCAACGTGATACATCACATCAATAAAAGAAAAGATAAGAACCATATGATCCTGTCAATCGATGCAGAAAAGGCCTTTGACAAAATCCAGCACCCTTTCTTTTCTTTTTTTTTTTTTCAACGTTTATTTATTTTTGAGACAGAGACAGAGCATGAACAAGGGAGGGTCAGAGAGAGAGCAGGAGGCACGGAATCTGAAACAGGCTCCAGGCTCTGAGCTGTTAGCACAGAGCCCGACGCGGGGCTTGAACTCACGAACCGCGAGATCGTGACCTGAGCCGAAGTCGGCCGCTTAACCGACTGAGCCACCCAGGCGCCTCCCAGCACCTTTTCTTAATAAAAACCCTTGAGAAAGTCGGGATAGAAGGAACATACTTGAAGATCATAAAAGCCATTTATGAAAAGCCCACAGCTAACATCATCCTCAATGGGGAAAAACTGAGAGCTTTTTCCCTGAGATCAGGAACACGACAGGGATGCCCACTCTCACCAGTGTTGTTTAACATAGTGTTGGAAGTTCTAGCATCAGCAATCAGACAACAAAAGGAAATCAAAGGTATCAAAATTGGCAAAGATGAAGTCAAGCTTTCGCTTGTTTCAGATGACATATGATACATGGAAAATCCAATAGACTCCACCAAAAGTCTGCTAGAACTGATACATGAATTCAGCAAAGTTGCAGGATACAAAATCAATGTACAAAAATCAGTTGCATCCTTATACACTAACATTGAAGCAACAGAAAGACAAATAAAGAAACTGATCCCATTCACAATTGCACCAAGAAGCATAAAATACCTACAAATAAATCTACGCAAAGATGTAAAAGATCTGTATGCTGAAAACTATAGAAAGCTTATGAAGGTAATTGAAGAAGATATAAAGAAATGGAAAGACATTCCCTGCTCATGGATTGGAAGAATCAATATTGTCAAAATGTCAATATTACCCAAAGCTATGTACACATTCAAAGCAATCCCAATCAAAATTGCACCAGCATTCTTCTCGAAACTAGAACAGGCAATCCTAAAATTCATATGGGACCACAAAAGGCCCCGAATAGCCAAAGTCATTTTGAAGAAGAAGACCAAAGCAGGAGACATCACAATCCCAGACTTTCGCCTCTACTACAAAGCTGTAATCATCCAGACCGCATGGTGTTGGCACAAAAAGAGACACATAGACCAATGGAATAGAATAGAAACCCCAGAACTAGACCCACAAACGTATGGCCAACTAATCTTTGACAAAGCAGGAAAGAACATCCAGTGGATAAAAGACAGTCTCTTTTACAAATGGTGCTGGGAGAACTTGACAGCAACAGGCAGAAGGTTGAAAATAGGCCATTTTCTCACACCATTCACAAAAATAAACTCAAAGTGGATAAAGGACCTGAATGTGAGACAGGAAACCATCCAAACCCTAGAGGAGAAAGCAGGAAAAGACCTCTCTGACCTCAGCCGTAGCAATCTCTTACTCGACACATCCCCAAAGGCAAGGGAATTAAAAGCAAAAGTGAATCACTGGCACCTTATGAAGATAAAAAGCTTCTGCACAGCAAAGGAAACAACCAACAAAACTAAAAGGCAACCAACGGAACGGGAAAAGATCTTCGCAAATGCCATTTCGGACAAAGGGCTAGTATCCAAAATCTATAAAGAGCTCACCAAACTCCACCCCCGAAAAACAAATAACCCAGTGAAGATTTGGGCAGAAAACATGAATAGACACTTCTCTAAAGAAGACATCCAGATGGCCAACAGGCACACGAAAAGATGCTCACCGTCGCTCCTTATCAGGAAAATACAAATCCAAACCACACTCAGATATCACCTCACGCCAGTCAGAGTGGCCAAAATGAACAAATCAGGAGACGGTAGATGCTGGAGAAGATGTGGAGAAACGGAAACCCTCTTGCACTGTTGGGGGGAATGCAAATTGGTGCAGCTGCTCTGGAAAGCAGTGTGGAGGTTCCTCAGAAAATTAAAAATAGACCTACCCTATGACCCAGCAATAGCACTGCTAGGAATTTACCCAAGGGATACAGGAGTACTGATGCATAGGGGCACTTGTACCCCAATGTTTATAGCAGCACTCTCAACAATAGCCAAATTATGGAAAGAGCCGAAATGTCCATCAACTGATGAATGGATCAAGAAAGGGTGGTTTATATACACAATGGAGTACTACATGGCAATGAGAAAGAACGAAATATGTCTCTTTGTAGCAACATGGATGGGACTGGAGGGTGTGATGCTAAGTGAAATAAGCCATAAAGAGAAAGACAGATACCATATATTTTCACTCTTATGCGGATCCTGAGAAACTTAACAGAAACCCATGGGGGAGGGGAAGGAAAAAACAAAAGAGGTTAGAGTGGGAAGGAGCCAAAGCATAAGAGACTGTTAAAAACTGAGAAAAAAACTGAGGGTTGATGGGGGGTGGGAGGGAGGGTAGGGTGGGCGATGGGTATTGAGGAGGGCACCTTTTGGGATGAGCACTGGGTGTTGTAGGAAACCAATTTGACAATATTTCATATATTGAAAAAATTTAAAAAGATAATGTTAAGTTAAAAAAAAATAAATGAACTTAAAAAAAAAGAGTCTGTTTCCTGATTGTCTATACTCTCTCTCTCTCTCTTATTTTTTCCCTTTGCTTGTTTGTTTCTTAAACCCATGTATGAGTAGAATTATATGGTATTTGTCTTTTTTTGACTGGTATATTTCACTTAGAATCATACTCTCTAGCTCCATCCAGGTCCTTGCAAAAGGAAAGATTGCATTCCTTCTTATGGCTGAATAGTATTCCATCATATGTATGTCACATCCTCTTTATCCATTCATCCATTTATGGATACTTGGGCTGCTTCCATATCTTGGTTATTGTAAACGATGCTGCTATAAACACACTGGTTCATGTGTGCATTAAAAAATTTAAGGTTTATTTATTTTTGAAAGAGAGAGATAGAGTGAGAGAGCAGGTGAGGGGCAGAGAGAGAGGGAGACACAGAATCTGAAGCAGGCTCCAGGCTCTGAGCTGTCAGAACAGAGCCTGACGCGGGGCTTGAATTCACACACCATGAGATCATGACCTGGGGGGAAGTTGGGCGCTTCACTCACTGAGCTGCCCAGGAGCGCCAATGTGCATGCATCCTCTTGAATTTGTGTTCTTTTATTCCTTGGATAAATACCCAGTTGTGCTATGCTGGATCATGAGGTAATTGTATTTTTAACTTTTAGAGGAAACTCCACATAGTTTTACACGGTGGCCTCACCACTTTGCATTTCCAAGAACAGTTTCCTTTTCTCCACATCCTTGCCAACACTTATTGCTTCTTGTATTTTTGATTTTTGCCATTCTGACAGGTGTGAGGTAGTTTCTCATTGTGGTTTTGTTTTGCATTTCCTTGATGGTAAGTGATGATAAGCATTTTTCCTGTGTCTCTTACCATCTGTATGTCTTCTTTGGAGAAATGTCTGTTCATGTTTTCTTTCCAGTTTTTAATTTGATTAATTGTTGCTTGGGCCTTATGATATATCAGATATTAGCTCTTTATTAGATAGGTCATTTGCAAATATCTTCTCCCATTCCATAAGTTGCTTTTTACTGTTCACTTTTTACTTCACTGTGCAGAAGCTTTTTACTCGATAGAGTCCCAAGATTTATTTTTGCTTTAGTTTCTCTGGCCTCAGGGGACATATATTGAAAGAAGTTTTCATGGCTGATGTCAAAGAAGTTACTACCTGTGCTGTGTTCTAGGATTTTTATGGCTTTGGGTCTCACATTTAGGTCCTTAACCTATGTTTTGTTTATTTAAGTGTATGGTGTAAGGAAGTGGTTTACATTCATTCTTTTGCATGATACTGTGCACTTTTCCCAACACCCTTCTTCGAAGAGACTGTCTTTTCCCAATGGATATTCTTTCCTGCTTAGTTGAAGATTAATTGAATTTGTATGTGTGGATCTCTGTGCTTTCTATTCTGTTTTATTTTTAAAATTTATTCAATTAAATTGAAGTTAACGTACAGTGTTGTATTGGTTTCAGGAGTAGAACCCAGTGATTCATCACTTATATGTAACACCCAGTGCTCATCCTTACAAGTGCCTTCCTTAGTGACCATCACCCATTTAGCCCATCCGCCCACCCAACACCCCTGCAGCAGTCCTCAGTTTATTCTCTGTACTTAAGAGTCTCTTATGGTTTGCCTCCCTCTGTGTTTTTGTCTTATATTTTCCTTCCCTTCCCCTATGTTCACCTCTTGTGCTTCTCAAATTCCACGTATGAGTGATAGCCTATAATATTTTCTTTCTCTGACTGACTTATTTCGCTTAACACAGTATACTCTAATTCCATCCGTGGTGTTGCAAGGGGCACAATTTCATTATTCTTGATCGCCCAGTAGTATTCCATTGTGTATGTATACACTACATCTTCTTTACCCATTCACCAGTCAATGGACATTCAAGCTTTTTCTATACTTTGGCTATTGTTGATAGTGCTTCTATAAACATTGGGGTGCATGTTCCCCTTCGAATCACCACTCCTATATCCTTTGGATAAATACCTAGTAGTGCAATTGCTGGGTAGTAGGGTAGTTCTATTTTTTATTTTATGAGGAACCTCCATACTGTTCTACAGAATGGCTGCACCAGTTTGCATTCCCACCAACAGTGCAAGAGAGTTCCTCTTTCTCCACATCCATGCCAACATCTGTTGTCGCCTGAGTTGCTAATGTTAGCCATTCTGACAGGTGTGAAATGCTATCTCCTTTCGTTTTGATTTGCATTTTCCTGATGATGAGTGATGTTGTGCATTTTTTCATGTGTCGGTTGGCCATCTGGATGTCTTCTCTGGAGACGTGTCTATTCATGTATTTTGCCCATTTCTTCACTATATTATTTGGTTTTGGGGTGTTGAGCTTCATAAGTTCTTTATGGATTTTGGATTTTTCAATGCACTTTTAAATTTCCTTTTTCCTTTTTTTCTCCTGACTGACATATTCATTGTTTAGTAACATGTTATTCCATATATTTGTGGTCTTTCCAGATTTTTTTCTTGGGCTGACTTCTAGTTTCATAGTGCTGTTGGCAGAAAAGGTGCATGGAATGACTTCAGTGTTTGGGGATTATTTTGTGACCTAACATGTGACGTGTTCTGAGAATGTCCCATGTGCACTTATAGAGAATGTGTTTAGGATGGAACAATCTGAATATACCTGTTAAGTCCACCTGGACCAGTGTGTCATTCGAAGCCATGTTTCCTTGTTTGTTTTCAGTTTAGATGACATGTAACTGGGGTGTTCAAGTCTCCTATTAGTATTGTATTATTATCCATTAGTTTCTTTGTGGGTTATCAGTATGTGATCTCTCTTGGAGAATGTTCCATGTGCACTCGAGTAGAAAGTATATTCCGTTACTTTGGGATGAAGAGCTCTAAATATATCTGTCAAGTCCATCTGATCCAATGTAGCATTCAGGGCCCTTGTCTCCTTATTGACCCTGTGTCTAGATGATCTATCCATTGTTGTAAGTGGAGTGTTAAAGTCCCCTGCAATTACCACATTCTTATCAATAAGGTTGTTTATGATTGTGATCAATTGCTTTATATATTTGGGGGCTCCGGTATTCGGCGCATAGACATTTATAATTGTTAGCTCTTCCTGATGGATAGAGCCTGCAATTATTATATAATGCCCTTCTTCATCTGTTACAGCCTTTAATTTTAAGTCAAGTTTGATATAGATATGGCTACTCCAGCTTTCTTTTGGCTTCCAGTAGCATGATAGTTCTCCATCCCCTCACTTTCAATCTGAGGGTGTTCTCAGGTCTAAAACAAGTCTCTTGTAGACAGCAGATAGATGGGTCATGGTTTTTTTATCTTATCCATTCTGATACCCTATGTCTTTTGGTTGGAGTATTTCGTCTGTTTACATTCAGTGTTATTATAGAAAGATATGGGTTTAGAGTCATTGTGATGTCTGTAGGTTTCATGTTTGTAGTGATATCTCTGGTACTTTGTGGTCCTTGCAACGTTTCACTTACAGAATCCCCCTTAGGATTCCTTGTAGGGTTGGTTTTAGTGGTGATGAATTCCTTCAGTTTTTGTTTGTTTGGAAAGACCTTTATCTCTCCTTCCATCTGAATGATGGCTTGCTGCATAAAGGATTCTTGGATGCATATGTTTGCTGTTCATCACATTGAAGATTTCCTGCCATTCTTTTCTGGCGTGCCAAGTTTCAGTAGATAGATCTGTCACTAGACTTATCAGTCTCCCTTTATAGGTTAGAGCGTGTTTATCCGTAGCTGCTTTCAGAATTTTCTCTTTATCCTTGTATTTCTCCAGTTTCACTATGACTTGTGATGCAGAAGATCGATTCAAGTTACGTCTGAAGGGAGTTCTCTGTGCCTGTTGGATTTCAATGCCTTTTTCCTTCCCCAGATCAAGGAAGTTCTCAGCTATGATTTGTTCAAGTACATCTTCAGCCCCTTTCTCTCTCTCTCCCTCCTCTGGAATCCCGATTATACGGATATTGTTGCGTTTCATAGCATCACTTAGTTCTCTACTTCTCCACTCATACTCCTGGATTTTTTTATCTCTCTTTTTCTCAGCTTCCTCTTTTTCCATAATTTTATCTTCTAATTCACCTATTCTCTCCTCTGCCTCTTCAATCCAAGCTGTGGTCACCTCCATTTTATTTTGCACCTCATTTATGGCATTTTTCAGCTCCTCCTGAGTATTTCTTAGTCCCTTGATCTCTGTAACAATAGATTCTCTGCTCTCCTGTGTACTTTTTTCAAGCCCAGCAGTTAATTTTATGACTAATATTTTAAATTCATGTTCTGTTATATTGCTTAAGTCTTTTTTGGTCAATTCGTTAGCTGTTGCTACTTTCCGGAGTTTCTTTTGAGGATAATTCTTCCGTTTAGTCATTTTGGATAGTCCCTGGAGTGGTGCGGAACTGCAGCACTGTGCTGTCTGGAGTAACTTGTGTTGGTGGGCGAGGCTGCAGTCAGACCTGATATCTGCCCCCAGCCCACCACTGGGGCCACAGTCAGACTGGTGTGTCCCTTTCTTCCCCTCTCCCAGGGGCGGGACTCACTGTGGAGTGATGTGGCCTCTGTCTGGGCTACTTGCACACTGCCAGTCTCGTGATGCTGCTTCTATGGGATCTGGCGTATTAGCCGGGGTGGATCCACAAAGTTCACAGCGGCAGGAGAGGCAGGCTTAGCTCGCTTTGCTGTCAGTGGTTCCCTGCAGTAGGGGCCCTGCAGCACCGGGAGGGAGGCGGGCAGACCCATCTGAGGGATGAATCCATAAGAGCAGAGCATTGGGTGTTTGCCCGGGGCAAGAAGTTCCATGAGGGCAACTGGTTCCCTTTGGAATTTTGGCTGGGGGATGTGCGAGGGAGATGGCGCTGGCCAGTACTTTTGTTCCCCGCCGAGCTGAGCTCTGTTTTCTGGGTGGATAGTCCCATTGTCTAGAAGTGGGAATTGCATCCAAGTTAGAAAAGCAGCAATGGATTAGGAATGACAAGTTGGTACCAAGATCTGCATTCAAATGGCCACGTGTCAAATTGATAAAGCTGATAGCTGTCTTCCATCCTCTTGTCCCACAAAGGAGGCAGTATACTCCCCTACCGCCAGGCTTAGCCTAATCACAACATTCTCCCTGGGCCCTTCCACACAGCCAAGTTTTGAAAATTGGCACACAATTCTGAAAACAAATTGAGAAGGGACCAATGCAATACCTATCTCAACACCTCAAGGACACCATCAGACTCATGTGCTGAAAGAAGATAGTACTCTAAGACACTGGCTCTGAATACATTCCATGCAAATCCATTTTTTCCAAGAAAGGGCTAAGTTGTAGAAATGGAGACACAGACAGCATGAGTTCTTCAACACACATGGGATTTGGAGAATGTTGAGAATGAAAAACTCAGCACAGTCTCCTGTCAACCTGGTTGTTTCCAGAATATGAAATGTCTATGGGCTTAGGCAATGAGAGCCCTCTGAAGGAATATACCTGGGAGCCCAGGCAGAAGGAATCCTGCATAATTCCTTTAGAAGCCAGAGACTTCTGTTTTTATCCCTCCCAGTTTTTCCATCAGTTTATGGAGGCAACGGTGAGCTGCAGCTATTGGGTTCTGCCAGATCTTGCTCAGGAGTCCAGAATAAGGACTTTGTTCTGTATTCCTGGAAAGGGGCCTTCTTGTGTTGACCACCTTCTGGACAATAATGCCCATGTGCAAATTACTTCTCAGAATGAAGGGCACTCATTCATCCAGGTCAGAGAGGCAAGCTGGCTCTCCTTCATGTTCCATAGAACAGCAGGCTAACCAGCAAGCCCTCAAGGATGAAAGGATAGCTATCCTTTGGTATGGCAGATATTGGTTGCTCTCACTCATTACAGGACAAGAGTGGGAATTTGCGGCCACCTAGTGGGTTATGACTCCATGGCTCCAAGGGGGGGGGGGGGGGGAAAGGGCAGAATTTTTGTCAGAAAAACAGCAAGGGGAAGGGAATGTGTGCAAGGAAGGCCAAAACTCGATTTTCCAATGGCAATTGGGATCAATCTGGAAAGGAGATAACTTAAATTCATTTGCCCTTGGACCAGAAGGAGACCAGTTCCCTCGCAAATGTCTACTTCAGCTTACACATAAACAAGCCTCCTGAGCACCTTCGAATGCCTTGGGCCCCAGGATGGCCACATACTTCTGAAACTCAAGTAAGCAATAAGGAGCCCTGTGTAAAATTCTCTCCCTCAGTCACAAGGACTAGATCAGACTCCCAGCTGGAAGGCAGAGTGTGTGAACTGAGTCCAAGTAAGAAAAACATCCATCGGTGAGGGATGACAACAAAGTGAGTCAAGGTTCTGCAATCAAATGGGCACGGGTCAAATCGAGGATGGCTATATCTATCCTACTGTCCTCTTGTCCCATCAGGAAGTGGGATCCTCCTATAAACTTTGGCGTAGCCTACCCAAGGGCATTCTCTGTGGGCACCTTGACACACCCTAGGTTTGGAGGTTGCCACATAATTGTGAAAGCCAATTGAAAAGGGCCCAATGCAATACATATCTCACCATCACAAGGAAACCACCAGACTTCCAAGCTGAAAGTCTGAAAGTTAAATTTCACATATGCATGAAAGTGTATACTTGTCTTTCTCAGATGGACTCGTTTTGCTTAGCATAATACATTCTAGTTAAAGCTAAATAGCTACAAATGGCTAGACTCCATGCATTTTGATGTCTAAGTGATATTCTTATCAAGATAAAAAGCTTTTGCACAGTGAAGGAAACAATCAAAAGAACTAAACCTGCCTATGGAATGGGAGAAGATATTTGAAAATGGCATATGATAAAGTGTTAGTATCCAAAATCTAGAAACAACATATCAAACTCAACACCCAAAAAACCAAACAGCCCACTTATGAACTGGGAAAAGACATGAATAGACACTTTTCCAAAGAAGACTTCTACACAGCCAACAGACACGTGGAAAGATGGTCAACATCACTCATCATTAGGGAATGCAAAGCAAAACCATGATGCCATACCACCTCACACCTGTTAGAATGGGTAACATTAACAACACATGAAACACCAGTTGTTGGTGAGGTTATGGAGAAAGGGGAGCACTCTTGCACTTCTGGCTGAAATGCAAACTAGTGCAGTGCCTATGTTATGATTTTTTTAAGGAAAATGTGAGAGAGCACTCCTTCTATGCTTACTAGTTCTCATTTCTGTGTACTATTTACGGCACTGTCATCACGTGAAGTTTATGCCCTGTGATGAGTAAGCAAATTGGAAAACAACATAAATGGATATTTAAGGATACGGACCAGGGTTTCCCTGTTAAAATGAAACAAACAAACAAACAAACCAACAAACCAACAGCTAACCAAACCAAATATCCAAATTCACATTGTGATTCCACTCTGTGAAAATAATGGTCATATGTAGCAAAATAGTACAGGCTGCGATTGTCTTTGAATACCAGGATTTTTATTTCCTTCACTACCCTGATTTTGTCTTTCCCAATAACACAGAAAGCTGGTGCCAAATGTAACCTGGTTTGGTTAAGCTGGTCCCTAATCAAAGAAAGGAAAGATGACACAATGCAGGTTTCCAAAGAGAATGATTTGATTTCCACAGGATTACAGAAGCCCTTAAAAAAATAAAGAGGCCTAGAAGATTTCTGCCAAAGTGCTATAAATTGGTGAGACAAATTGCCAGACATATACCTGGTCCACTCCAGTTTATTTCTTTGGTCTATGAATGAACACACAAGGGAAATTATAACACACCTTTTGTTCAATATAAAAATACACTTCCAAAAGCTCTAATGAATTACTTTTACAAAACCTATGTACCAAATTTTCCTTTTGGAAGAAGTTTCCTTTGAATTTCAGGTCTCTTAAATGCTCCTTTGCTGTTACCCACCATCCCTGCTAACCACATGGACCCCCATTTTCACTTCTGTATTCCTCATTAGAAGTGATCTCCACGTGGGCATAGATCATGTTTTGCCATGGTCACTAATAAAGATATAGTGCTGGGCACAGAGAAAGGATGGGTGGTGGTTCAAGGAATTCATACAGACGAACCTGTATTTGAGGTGGATCAAGAATGTCACAAGTACAGGCCCAGGATGGCATGCACAGAGTATTTCCCACTGATATTCCATTGTTAAGCCTCCTTTATCTTTAAAATGTTTTAATCCTAATTTTTCTTCAATGCCTGAAAAACTACTGCTAAGTATTTCTGAATGCAAGGTAGCAGGAGGAGGCTACATGAGGAGCAATCTCTGTGCTCTGTGCCTTGGAGGACCTTGTAGCTTCCTTTAAGGTAGCTATTAACCCACTGCAGGCATGGCAAGAGTGCCTTAAGTCAGTTGTATGTAATTCACCTAGTAAACAATTGGATAGGTCCTCACTTAATTTTTCCTTTTTTTACACTGTATCTTATTTTTTGTTTCTTTAATTCCAGTTCGTTAATATGCAGAGTTATATTACTTGCAGGTATACAATTCCATGTATCACCCTGTGCTCTTTATGACACGTACATCTCTCAATTCTCATCACCTATTTAACCAACCATGCTCCCATCCACCTCCCATCGGATACTATCTCATTGTACTCTCTTAAGAGTCTGTTTCCTGAGAGGGAAAGAAGATGGCGGTGTAGGAGGACGCTGGGCTCACCGCACGTCCTGCTGATCACTTCGATTCCACCTACACCTGCCTAAATAACCCAGAAAACCACCAGAAGACTAGCAGAATGGAGTCTCTGGAGCCAGGCGCAGACTAGAGGCCCCCTGAAGAGGGTAGGAAGGGCTGCGAGGCGGTGCGCGCTCCACGGACTGGTGGGAGGGAGCCGGGGCGGAGGGGCAGCCTGCCGGCCAAGCAGAGCCCCCGAGTCTGGCTGGCAAAAGCGGAGGGGCCGGACGAAGTGTGTTCCGACAGCAAGCATGACTTAGCATCTGGGAGGTCATAAGTTAACAGCTCTGCTCAGAAATTGGGAAGGCTGGAGGACAAAGGGAGGGAGAGTTGCTGAGCCCCGCGACAACAGAGCTCAGTTTGACGGGGAACAAAGGCGCTCGCCAGCGCCATCTCCCCCGCCCATCCCCCAGCCAAAATCCCAAAGGGAACCGTTTCCTGCCAGGGAACTTGCTCCCTCAGCGCAAACACCCAACGCTGTGCTTCTGCAGAGCCAAACCTCCAGCAGCAGATCTGACTCCCTCCCGCTGCCACAGGGCCCCTCCTGAAGTGGATCACCTAAGGAGAAGCAAGCTAAGCCTGCCCCTCCTGCCCCCGTGCACCTTGCCTACCCACCCCAGCTCATACGCCAGATCCCCAGCACCACAAGCCTGGCAGTGTGCAAGTACCCCAGACGGGCCACGCCACCCCACAGTGAATCCTGCACCTAGGAGAGGGGAAGAGAAGGCACACACCAGTCTGACTGGGGCCCCAGTGGTGGGCTGGGGGCAGACATCAGGTCTGACTGCGGCCCCGCCCACCAACTCCAGTTAGACACCACAGCACAGGGGAAGTGCCCTGCAGGTCCGCACCACTCCAGGGACTATCCAAAATGACCAAACGGAAGAATGCCCCTCAGAAGAATCTCCAGGAAATAACAGCTAATGAACTGATCAAAAAGGATTTAAATAATATAACGGACAGTGAATTTAGAATAATAGTCATAAAATTAATCGCTGGGCTTGAAAACAGTATAGAGGACAGCAGAGAATCTCTTGCTACAGAGATCAAGGGACTAAAGAACAGTCAGGAGGAGCTGAAAAACACTTTAAACGAAATGCAAACCAAAATGGAAACCACGACGGCTCGGCTTGAAGAGGCAGAGGAGAGAATAGGTGAACTAGAAGATAAAGTTATGGAAAAAGAGGAAGCTGAGAAAAAGAGAGATAAAAAAATCCAGGAGTATGAGGTATGAGGGGAAAATTAGAGAACTAAGTGAGACACTAAAAAGAAATAATATACGCATAATTGGTATCCCAGAGGAGGAAGAGAGAGGGAAAGGTGCTGAAGGGGTACTTGAAGAAATTATAGCTGAGAACTTCCCTGAACTGGGGAAGGAAAAAGGCATTGAAATCCAAGAAGCACACAGAACTCCCTTCAGACGTAACTTGAATCGATCTTCTGCACGACATATCATAGTGAAACTGGCAAAATACAAGGATAAAGAGAAAATTCTGAAAGCAGCAAGGGATAAACGTGCCCTCACATATAAAGGGAGACCTATAAGACTCGTGACTGATCTCTCTTTTGAAACTTGGCAGGCCAGAAAGAATTGGCACGAGATCTTCAGTGTGCTGAACAGAAAAAATATGCAGCCGAAAATCCTTTATCCAGCAAGTCTGTCATTTAGACTAGAAGGAGAGATCAAGGTCTTCCCAAACAAAAACTGAAGGAATTTGTCACCACTAAACCAGCCCTACAAGAAATCCTAAGGGGGCTCCTGTGAGACAAAGTACCAGAGACATCACTACAAGCATAAAACATACAGACATCACAGTGACTCTAAACCCATATCTTTCTATAATAACACTGAATGTAAATGGATTACATGCGCCAACCAAAAGACATAGGGTATCAGAATGGATAAAAAACAAGACCCATCTATTTGCTGTCTACAAGAGACTCATTTTAGATGCGAGGACACCTTTAGATTGAGAGTGAGGCGATGGAGAACTATCTATCATGCTACTGGAAGCCAAAAGAAAGCTGGAGTAGCCATACTTATATCAGACCAACTAGACTTTAAATGAAAGGCTGTAACAAGAGATGAAGAAGGGCATTATATACTAATTACAGGGTCTATCCATCAGGAAGAGCTAACAACTATAAATGTCTATGCGCTGAATACCGGAGCCCCCAAATATATAAAACAATTACTCATAAACATAAGCAACCTTATTGATAAGAATGTGGTAATTGCAGGGGACTTTAACACCCCACTTACAGAAAAGGATAGATCATCTAGACACACGGTCAATAAAGGAACAAGGGCCCTGAATGCTACATTGGGTCAGATGGACTTGACAGATATATTTAGAACTCTGCATCCCAAAGCAACAGAATATACTTTCTACTCGAGTGCACATGGAACATTCTCCAAGATAGATCATATACTGGGTCACAAAACAGCCCTTCATCAGTATACAAGAATTGAAATTATACCATGCAAACTTTCAGACCGCAATGCTATGAAGCTTGAAATCAACCACAGGAAAAAGTCTGGAAAACCTCCAAAAGCATGGAGGTTAAAGATCACCCTACTAAAGAATGAGTGGGTCAACCGGGCAATTAGAGAAGAAATTTAAAAATAGATGTGGAAACAAATGAAAATGAAAATACAACCATCCAAATGCTTTGGGATTCAGCGAAGGCAGTCCTGAGAGGAAAATACATCGCAATCCAGGCCTATCTCAAGAAACAAGAAAAATCCCAAATACAGAATCTAACAGCACACCTAAAGGAAATAGAAGCAGAACAGCAAAGGCAGCCTAAACCCAGCAGAAGAGAAATAATAACGATCATAGCACAAATAAACAATATAGAATCTAAATAAACGGTAGAGCAGATCAACGAAACCAAGAGTTGGTTTTTTTGAAAAAATAAACAAAATCGAAAAAACTCTAGCCAGGCTTCTCAAAAAGAAAAGGGAGATGACCCAAATAGATAAAATCATGAATGAAAATGGAATGATTACAACCAATCCCTCAGAGATACAAGCAATTATCGGGGAATACTATGAAAAATTGTATGCCAACGAACTGGACAACCTGGAAGAAATGGACAAATTCCTAAACACCCACACTCTTCCAACACTCAATCAGGAGGAAATAGAAAGCTTGAACAGACCCATCACCGGCGAAGAAATTGAATCGGTTATCAAAAATCTCCCAACAAATAAGAGTCCAGGACCAGATGGCTTCCCAGGGGAGTTCTACCAGACGTTTAAAGCAGAGATAATATCTATACTTTTCAAGCTATTCCAAGAAATAGAAAGGGAAGGAAAACTTCCAGACTCATTCTATGAAGCCAGTATTACTTTGATTCCTAAACCAGACAGAGACGCAGTAAAAAAAGAGAACTACAGGCCAATATTCCTGAGGAATATAGATGCAAAAATTCTCAATAAGATACTAGCAAATAGAATTCAACAGCATATAAAAAGAATTATTCACCATGATCAACTGGGATTCATTCCTGGGATGCAGGGCTGGTTCAACATTCGCAAATCAATCAACGTGATACATCACATCAATAAAAGAAAAGATAAGAACCATATGATCCTGTCAATCGATGCAGAAAAGGCCTTTGACAAAATCCAGCACCCTTTCTTTTCTTTTTTTTTTTTTCAACGTTTATTTATTTTTGAGACAGAGACAGAGCATGAACAAGGGAGGGTCAGAGAGAGAGCAGGAGGCACGGAATCTGAAACAGGCTCCAGGCTCTGAGCTGTTAGCACAGAGCCCGACGCGGGGCTTGAACTCACGAACCGCGAGATCGTGACCTGAGCCGAAGTCGGCCGCTTAACCGACTGAGCCACCCAGGCGCCTCCCAGCACCTTTTCTTAATAAAAACCCTTGAGAAAGTCGGGATAGAAGGAACATACTTGAAGATCATAAAAGCCATTTATGAAAAGCCCACAGCTAACATCATCCTCAATGGGGAAAAACTGAGAGCTTTTTCCCTGAGATCAGGAACACGACAGGGATGCCCACTCTCACCAGTGTTGTTTAACATAGTGTTGGAAGTTCTAGCATCAGCAATCAGACAACAAAAGGAAATCAAAGGTATCAAAATTGGCAAAGATGAAGTCAAGCTTTCGCTTGTTTCAGATGACATATGATACATGGAAAATCCAATAGACTCCACCAAAAGTCTGCTAGAACTGATACATGAATTCAGCAAAGTTGCAGGATACAAAATCAATGTACAAAAATCAGTTGCATCCTTATACACTAACATTGAAGCAACAGAAAGACAAATAAAGAAACTGATCCCATTCACAATTGCACCAAGAAGCATAAAATACCTACAAATAAATCTACGCAAAGATGTAAAAGATCTGTATGCTGAAAACTATAGAAAGCTTATGAAGGTAATTGAAGAAGATATAAAGAAATGGAAAGACATTCCCTGCTCATGGATTGGAAGAATCAATATTGTCAAAATGTCAATATTACCCAAAGCTATGTACACATTCAAAGCAATCCCAATCAAAATTGCACCAGCATTCTTCTCGAAACTAGAACAGGCAATCCTAAAATTCATATGGGACCACAAAAGGCCCCGAATAGCCAAAGTCATTTTGAAGAAGAAGACCAAAGCAGGAGACATCACAATCCCAGACTTTCGCCTCTACTACAAAGCTGTAATCATCCAGACCGCATGGTGTTGGCACAAAAAGAGACACATAGACCAATGGAATAGAATAGAAACCCCAGAACTAGACCCACAAACGTATGGCCAACTAATCTTTGACAAAGCAGGAAAGAACATCCAGTGGATAAAAGACAGTCTCTTTTACAAATGGTGCTGGGAGAACTTGACAGCAACAGGCAGAAGGTTGAAAATAGGCCATTTTCTCACACCATTCACAAAAATAAACTCAAAGTGGATAAAGGACCTGAATGTGAGACAGGAAACCATCCAAACCCTAGAGGAGAAAGCAGGAAAAGACCTCTCTGACCTCAGCCGTAGCAATCTCTTACTCGACACATCCCCAAAGGCAAGGGAATTAAAAGCAAAAGTGAATCACTGGCACCTTATGAAGATAAAAAGCTTCTGCACAGCAAAGGAAACAACCAACAAAACTAAAAGGCAACCAACGGAACGGGAAAAGATCTTCGCAAATGCCATTTCGGACAAAGGGCTAGTATCCAAAATCTATAAAGAGCTCACCAAACTCCACCCCCGAAAAACAAATAACCCAGTGAAGATTTGGGCAGAAAACATGAATAGACACTTCTCTAAAGAAGACATCCAGATGGCCAACAGGCACACGAAAAGATGCTCACCGTCGCTCCTTATCAGGAAAATACAAATCCAAACCACACTCAGATATCACCTCACGCCAGTCAGAGTGGCCAAAATGAACAAATCAGGAGACGGTAGATGCTGGAGAAGATGTGGAGAAACGGAAACCCTCTTGCACTGTTGGGGGGAATGCAAATTGGTGCAGCTGCTCTGGAAAGCAGTGTGGAGGTTCCTCAGAAAATTAAAAATAGACCTACCCTATGACCCAGCAATAGCACTGCTAGGAATTTACCCAAGGGATACAGGAGTACTGATGCATAGGGGCACTTGTACCCCAATGTTTATAGCAGCACTCTCAACAATAGCCAAATTATGGAAAGAGCCGAAATGTCCATCAACTGATGAATGGATCAAGAAAGGGTGGTTTATATACACAATGGAGTACTACATGGCAATGAGAAAGAACGAAATATGTCTCTTTGTAGCAACATGGATGGGACTGGAGGGTGTGATGCTAAGTGAAATAAGCCATAAAGAGAAAGACAGATACCATATATTTTCACTCTTATGCGGATCCTGAGAAACTTAACAGAAACCCATGGGGGAGGGGAAGGAAAAAACAAAAGAGGTTAGAGTGGGAAGGAGCCAAAGCATAAGAGACTGTTAAAAACTGAGAAAAAAACTGAGGGTTGATGGGGGGTGGGAGGGAGGGTAGGGTGGGCGATGGGTATTGAGGAGGGCACCTTTTGGGATGAGCACTGGGTGTTGTAGGAAACCAATTTGACAATATTTCATATATTGAAAAAATTTAAAAAGATAATGTTAAGTTAAAAAAAAATAAATGAACTTAAAAAAAAAGAGTCTGTTTCCTGATTGTCTATACTCTCTCTCTCTCTCTTATTTTTTCCCTTTGCTTGTTTGTTTCTTAAACCCATGTATGAGTAGAATTATATGGTATTTGTCTTTTTTTGACTGGTATATTTCACTTAGAATCATACTCTCTAGCTCCATCCAGGTCCTTGCAAAAGGAAAGATTGCATTCCTTCTTATGGCTGAATAGTATTCCATCATATGTATGTCACATCCTCTTTATCCATTCATCCATTTATGGATACTTGGGCTGCTTCCATATCTTGGTTATTGTAAACGATGCTGCTATAAACACACTGGTTCATGTGTGCATTAAAAAATTTAAGGTTTATTTATTTTTGAAAGAGAGAGATAGAGTGAGAGAGCAGGTGAGGGGCAGAGAGAGAGGGAGACACAGAATCTGAAGCAGGCTCCAGGCTCTGAGCTGTCAGAACAGAGCCTGACGCGGGGCTTGAATTCACACACCATGAGATCATGACCTGGGGGGAAGTTGGGCGCTTCACTCACTGAGCTGCCCAGGAGCGCCAATGTGCATGCATCCTCTTGAATTTGTGTTCTTTTATTCCTTGGATAAATACCCAGTTGTGCTATGCTGGATCATGAGGTAATTGTATTTTTAACTTTTAGAGGAAACTCCACATAGTTTTACACGGTGGCCTCACCACTTTGCATTTCCAAGAACAGTTTCCTTTTCTCCACATCCTTGCCAACACTTATTGCTTCTTGTATTTTTGATTTTTGCCATTCTGACAGGTGTGAGGTAGTTTCTCATTGTGGTTTTGTTTTGCATTTCCTTGATGGTAAGTGATGATAAGCATTTTTCCTGTGTCTCTTACCATCTGTATGTCTTCTTTGGAGAAATGTCTGTTCATGTTTTCTTTCCAGTTTTTAATTTGATTAATTGTTGCTTGGGCCTTATGATATATCAGATATTAGCTCTTTATTAGATAGGTCATTTGCAAATATCTTCTCCCATTCCATAAGTTGCTTTTTACTGTTCACTTTTTACTTCACTGTGCAGAAGCTTTTTACTCGATAGAGTCCCAAGATTTATTTTTGCTTTAGTTTCAGGGGACATATATTGAAAGAAGTTTTCATGGCTGATGTCAAAGAAGTTACTACCTGTGCTGTGTTCTAGGATTTTTATGGCTTTGGGTCTCACATTTAGGTCCTTAACCTATGTTTTGTTTATTTAAGTGTATGGTGTAAGGAAGTGGTTTACATTCATTCTTTTGCATGATACTGTGCACTTTTCCCAACACCCTTCTTCGAAGAGACTGTCTTTTCCCAATGGATATTCTTTCCTGCTTAGTTGAAGATTAATTGAATTTGTATGTGTGGATCTCTGTGCTTTCTATTCTGTTTTATTTTTAAAATTTATTCAATTAAATTGAAGTTAACGTACAGTGTTGTATTGGTTTCAGGAGTAGAACCCAGTGATTCATCACTTATATGTAACACCCAGTGCTCATCCTTACAAGTGCCTTCCTTAGTGACCATCACCCATTTAGCCCATCCGCCCACCCAACACCCCTGCAGCAGTCCTCAGTTTATTCTCTGTACTTAAGAGTCTCTTATGGTTTGCCTCCCTCTGTGTTTTTGTCTTATATTTTCCTTCCCTTCCCCTATGTTCACCTCTTGTGCTTCTCAAATTCCACGTATGAGTGATAGCCTATAATATTTTCTTTCTCTGACTGACTTATTTCGCTTAACACAGTATACTCTAATTCCATCCGTGGTGTTGCAAGGGGCACAATTTCATTATTCTTGATCGCCCAGTAGTATTCCATTGTGTATGTATACACTACATCTTCTTTACCCATTCACCAGTCAATGGACATTCAAGCTTTTTCTATACTTTGGCTATTGTTGATAGTGCTTCTATAAACATTGGGGTGCATGTTCCCCTTCGAATCACCACTCCTATATCCTTTGGATAAATACCTAGTAGTGCAATTGCTGGGTAGTAGGGTAGTTCTATTTTTTATTTTATGAGGAACCTCCATACTGTTCTACAGAATGGCTGCACCAGTTTGCATTCCCACCAACAGTGCAAGAGAGTTCCTCTTTCTCCACATCCATGCCAACATCTGTTGTCGCCTGAGTTGCTAATGTTAGCCATTCTGACAGGTGTGAAATGCTATCTCCTTTCGTTTTGATTTGCATTTTCCTGATGATGAGTGATGTTGTGCATTTTTTCATGTGTCGGTTGGCCATCTGGATGTCTTCTCTGGAGACGTGTCTATTCATGTATTTTGCCCATTTCTTCACTATATTATTTGGTTTTGGGGTGTTGAGCTTCATAAGTTCTTTATGGATTTTGGATTTTTCAATGCACTTTTAAATTTCCTTTTTCCTTTTTTTCTCCTGA
Organism: Panthera pardus; assembly: GCF_024362965.1. Lineage (NCBI taxonomy): Eukaryota > Metazoa > Chordata > Mammalia > Carnivora > Felidae > Panthera > Panthera pardus. The sequence continues at coordinate 14,740 of NW_026526673.1, read as the reverse complement.
CTGACATATTCATTGTTTAGTAACATGTTATTCCATATATTTGTGGTCTTTCCAGATTTTTTTCTTGGGCTGACTTCTAGTTTCATAGTGCTGTTGGCAGAAAAGGTGCATGGAATGACTTCAGTGTTTTGGGATTATTTTGTGACCTAACATGTGACGTGTTCTGAGAATGTCCCATGTGCACTTATAGAGAATGTGTTTAGGATGGAACAATCTGAATATACCTGTTAAGTCCACCTGGACCAGTGTGTCATTCGAAGCCATGTTTCCTTGTTTGTTTTCAGTTTAGATGACATGTAACTGGGGTGTTCAAGTCTCCTATTAGTATTGTATTATTATCCATTAGTTTCTTTGTGGGTTATCAGTATGTGATCTCTCTTGGAGAATGTTCCATGTGCACTCGAGTAGAAAGTATATTCCGTTACTTTGGGATGAAGAGCTCTAAATATATCTGTCAAGTCCATCTGATCCAATGTAGCATTCAGGGCCCTTGTCTCCTTATTGACCCTGTGTCTAGATGATCTATCCATTGTTGTAAGTGGAGTGTTAAAGTCCCCTGCAATTACCACATTCTTATCAATAAGGTTGTTTATGATTGTGATCAATTGCTTTATATATTTGGGGGCTCCGGTATTCGGCGCATAGACATTTATAATTGTTAGCTCTTCCTGATGGATAGAGCCTGCAATTATTATATAATGCCCTTCTTCATCTGTTACAGCCTTTAATTTTAAGTCAAGTTTGATATAGATATGGCTACTCCAGCTTTCTTTTGGCTTCCAGTAGCATGATAGTTCTCCATCCCCTCACTTTCAATCTGAGGGTGTTCTCAGGTCTAAAACAAGTCTCTTGTAGACAGCAGATAGATGGGTCATGGTTTTTTTATCTTATCCATTCTGATACCCTATGTCTTTTGGTTGGAGTATTTCGTCTGTTTACATTCAGTGTTATTATAGAAAGATATGGGTTTAGAGTCATTGTGATGTCTGTAGGTTTCATGTTTGTAGTGATATCTCTGGTACTTTGTGGTCCTTGCAACGTTTCACTTACAGAATCCCCCTTAGGATTCCTTGTAGGGTTGGTTTTAGTGGTGATGAATTCCTTCAGTTTTTGTTTGTTTGGAAAGACCTTTATCTCTCCTTCCATCTGAATGATGGCTTGCTGCATAAAGGATTCTTGGATGCATATGTTTGCTGTTCATCACATTGAAGATTTCCTGCCATTCTTTTCTGGCGTGCCAAGTTTCAGTAGATAGATCTGTCACTAGACTTATCAGTCTCCCTTTATAGGTTAGAGCGTGTTTATCCGTAGCTGCTTTCAGAATTTTCTCTTTATCCTTGTATTTCTCCAGTTTCACTATGACTTGTGATGCAGAAGATCGATTCAAGTTACGTCTGAAGGGAGTTCTCTGTGCCTGTTGGATTTCAATGCCTTTTTCCTTCCCCAGATCAAGGAAGTTCTCAGCTATGATTTGTTCAAGTACATCTTCAGCCCCTTTCTCTCTCTCTCCCTCCTCTGGAATCCCGATTATACGGATATTGTTGCGTTTCATAGCATCACTTAGTTCTCTACTTCTCCACTCATACTCCTGGATTTTTTTATCTCTCTTTTTCTCAGCTTCCTCTTTTTCCATAATTTTATCTTCTAATTCACCTATTCTCTCCTCTGCCTCTTCAATCCAAGCTGTGGTCACCTCCATTTTATTTTGCACCTCATTTATGGCATTTTTCAGCTCCTCCTGAGTATTTCTTAGTCCCTTGATCTCTGTAACAATAGATTCTCTGCTCTCCTGTGTACTTTTTTCAAGCCCAGCAGTTAATTTTATGACTAATATTTTAAATTCATGTTCTGTTATATTGCTTAAGTCTTTTTTGGTCAATTCGTTAGCTGTTGCTACTTTCCGGAGTTTCTTTTGAGGATAATTCTTCCGTTTAGTCATTTTGGATAGTCCCTGGAGTGGTGCGGAACTGCAGCACTGTGCTGTCTGGAGTAACTTGTGTTGGTGGGCGAGGCTGCAGTCAGACCTGATATCTGCCCCCAGCCCACCACTGGGGCCACAGTCAGACTGGTGTGTCCCTTTCTTCCCCTCTCCCAGGGGCGGGACTCACTGTGGAGTGATGTGGCCTCTGTCTGGGCTACTTGCACACTGCCAGTCTCGTGATGCTGCTTCTATGGGATCTGGCGTATTAGCCGGGGTGGATCCACAAAGTTCACAGCGGCAGGAGAGGCAGGCTTAGCTCGCTTTGCTGTCAGTGGTTCCCTGCAGTAGGGGCCCTGCAGCACCGGGAGGGAGGCGGGCAGACCCATCTGAGGGATGAATCCATAAGAGCAGAGCATTGGGTGTTTGCCCGGGGCAAGAAGTTCCATGAGGGCAACTGGTTCCCTTTGGAATTTTGGCTGGGGGATGTGCGAGGGAGATGGCGCTGGCCACTACTTTTGTTCCCCGCCGAGCTGAGCTCTGTTTTCTGGGTGGATAGTCCCATTGTCTAGAAGTGTGAATTGCATCCAAGTTAGAAAAGCAGCAATGGATTAGGAATGACAAGTTGGTACCAAGATCTGCATTCAAATGGCCACGTGTCAAATTGATAAAGCTGATAGCTGTCTTCCATCCTCTTGTCCCACAAAGGAGGCAGTATACTCCCCTACCGCCAGGCTTAGCCTAATCACAACATTCTCCCCTGGGCCCTTCCACACAGCCAAGTTTTGAAAATTGGCACACAATTCTGAAAACAAATTGAGAAGGGACCAATGCAATACCTATCTCAACACCTCAAGGACACCATCAGACTCATGTGCTGAAAGAAGATAGTACTCTAAGACACTGGCTCTGAATACATTCCATGCAAATCCATTTTTTCCAAGAAAGGGCTAAGTTGTAGAAATGGAGACACAGACAGCATGAGTTCTTCAACACACATGGGATTTGGAGAATGTTGAGAATGAAAAACTCAGCACAGTCTCCTGTCAACCTGGTTGTTTCCAGAATATGAAATGTCTATGGGCTTAGGCAATGAGAGCCCTCTGAAGGAATATACCTGGGAGCCCAGGCAGAAGGAATCCTGCATAATTCCTTTAGAAGCCAGAGACTTCTGTTTTTATCCCTCCCAGTTTTTCCATCAGTTTATGGAGGCAACGGTGAGCTGCAGCTATTGGGTTCTGCCAGATCTTGCTCAGGAGTCCAGAATAAGGACTTTGTTCTGTATTCCTGGAAAGGGGCCTTCTTGTGTTGACCACCTTCTGGACAATAATGCCCATGTGCAAATTACTTCTCAGAATGAAGGGCACTCATTCATCCAGGTCAGAGAGGCAAGCTGGCTCTCCTTCATGTTCCATAGAACAGCAGGCTAACCAGCAAGCCCTCAAGGATGAAAGGATAGCTATCCTTTGGTATGGCAGATATTGGTTGCTCTCACTCATTACAGGACAAGAGTGGGAATTTGCGGCCACCTAGTGGGTTATGACTCCATGGCTCCAAGGGGGGGGGGGGGGGGGAAAGGGCAGAATTTTTGTCAGAAAAACAGCAAGGGGAAGGGAATGTGTGCAAGGAAGGCCAAAACTCGATTTTCCAATGGCAATTGGGATCAATCTGGAAAGGAGATAACTTAAATTCATTTGCCCTTGGACCAGAAGGAGACCAGTTCCCTCGCAAATGTCTACTTCAGCTTACACATAAACAAGCCTCCTGAGCACCTTCGAATGCCTTGGGCCCCAGGATGGCCACATACTTCTGAAACTCAAGTAAGCAATAAGGAGCCCTGTGTAAAATTCTCTCCCTCAGTCACAAGGACTAGATCAGACTCCCAGCTGGAAGGCAGAGTGTGTGAACTGAGTCCAAGTAAGAAAAACATCCATCGGTGAGGGATGACAACAAAGTGAGTCAAGGTTCTGCAATCAAATGGGCACGGGTCAAATCGAGGATGGCTATATCTATCCTACTGTCCTCTTGTCCCATCAGGAAGTGGGATCCTCCTATAAACTTTGGCGTAGCCTACCCAAGGGCATTCTCTGTGGGCACCTTGACACACCCTAGGTTTGGAGGTTGCCACATAATTGTGAAAGCCAATTGAAAAGGGCCCAATGCAATACATATCTCACCATCACAAGGAAACCACCAGACTTCCAAGCTGAAAGTCTGAAAGTTAAATTTCACATATGCATGAAAGTGTATACTTGTCTTTCTCAGATGGACTCGTTTTGCTTAGCATAATACATTCTAGTTAAAGCTAAATAGCTACAAATGGCTAGACTCCATGCATTTTGATGTCTAAGTGATATTCTTATCAAGATAAAAAGCTTTTGCACAGTGAAGGAAACAATCAAAAGAACTAAACCTGCCTATGGAATGGGAGAAGATATTTGAAAATGGCATATGATAAAGTGTTAGTATCCAAAATCTAGAAACAACATATCAAACTCAACACCCAAAAAACCAAACAGCCCACTTATGAACTGGGAAAAGACATGAATAGACACTTTTCCAAAGAAGACTTCTACACAGCCAACAGACACGTGGAAAGATGGTCAACATCACTCATCATTAGGGAATGCAAAGCAAAACCATGATGCCATACCACCTCACACCTGTTAGAATGGGTAACATTAACAACACATGAAACACCAGTTGTTGGTGAGGTTATGGAGAAAGGGGAGCACTCTTGCACTTCTGGCTGAAATGCAAACTAGTGCAGTGCCTATGTTATGATTTTTTTAAGGAAAATGTGAGAGAGCACTCCTTCTATGCTTACTAGTTCTCATTTCTGTGTACTATTTACGGCACTGTCATCACGTGAAGTTTATGCCCTGTGATGAGTAAGCAAATTGGAAAACAACATAAATGGATATTTAAGGATACGGACCAGGGTTTCCCTGTTAAAATGAAACAAACAAACAAACAAACCAACCAACAAACCAACAGCTAACCAAACCAAATATCCAAATTCACATTGTGATTCCACTCTGTGAAAATAATGGTCATATGTAGCAAAATAGTACAGGCTGCGATTGTCTTTGAATACCAGGATTTTTATTTCCTTCACTACCCTGATTTTGCCTTTCCCAATAACACAGAAAGCTGGTGCCAAATGTAACCTGGTTTGGTTAAGCTGGTCCCTAATCAAAGAAAGGAAAGATGACACAATGCAGGTTTCCAAAGAGAATGATTTGATTTCCACAGGATTACAGAAGCCCTTAAAAAAATAAAGAGGCCTAGAAGATTTCTGCCAAAGTGCTATAAATTGGTGAGACAAATTGCCAGACATATACCTGGTCCACTCCAGTTTATTTCTTTGGTCTATGAATGAACACACAAGGGAAATTATAACACACCTTTTGTTCAATATAAAAATACACTTCCAAAAGCTCTAATGAATTACTTTTACAAAACCTATGTACCAAATTTTCCTTTTGGAAGAAGTTTCCTTTGAATTTCAGGTCTCTTAAATGCTCCTTTGCTGTTACCCACCATCCCTGCTAACCACATGGACCCCCATTTTCACTTCTGTATTCCTCATTAGAAGTGATCTCCACGTGGGCATAGATCATGTTTTGCCATGGTCACTAATAAAGATATAGTGCTGGGCACAGAGAAAGGATGGGTGGTGGTTCAAGGAATTCATACAGACGAACCTGTATTTGAGGTGGATCAAGAATGTCACAAGTACAGGCCCAGGATGGCATGCACAGAGTATTTCCCACTGATATTCCATTGTTAAGCCTCCTTTATCTTTAAAATGTTTTAATCCTAATTTTTCTTCAATGCCTGAAAAACTACTGCTAAGTATTTCTGAATGCAAGGTAGCAGGAGGAGGCTACATGAGGAGCAATCTCTGTGCTCTGTGCCTTGGAGGACCTTGTAGCTTCCTTTAAGGTAGCTATTAACCCACTGCAGGCATGGCAAGAGTGCCTTAAGTCAGTTGTATGTAATTCACCTAGTAAACAATTGGATAGGTCCTCACTTAATTTTTCCTTTTTTTACACTGTATCTTATTTTTTGTTTCTTTAATTCCAGTTCGTTAATATGCAGAGTTATATTACTTGCAGGTATACAATTCCATGTATCACCCTGTGCTCTTTATGACACGTACATCTCTCAATTCTCATCACCTATTTAACCAACCATGCTCCCATCCACCTCCCATCGGATACTATCTCATTGTACTCTCTTAAGAGTCTGTTTCCTGAGAGGGAAAGAAGATGGCGGTGTAGGAGGACGCTGGGCTCACCGCACGTCCTGCTGATCACTTCGATTCCACCTACACCTGCCTAAATAACCCAGAAAACCACCAGAAGACTAGCAGAATGGAGTCTCTGGAGCCAGGCGCAGACTAGAGGCCCCCTGAAGAGGGTAGGAAGGGCTGCGAGGCGGTGCGCGCTCCACGGACTGGTGGGAGGGAGCCGGGGCGGAGGGGCAGCCTGCCGGCCAAGCAGAGCCCCCGAGTCTGGCTGGCAAAAGCGGAGGGGCCGGACGAAGTGTGTTCCGACAGCAAGCATGACTTAGCATCTGGGAGGTCATAAGTTAACAGCTCTGCTCAGAAATTGGGAAGGCTGGAGGACAAAGGGAGGGAGAGTTGCTGAGCCCCGCGACAACAGAGCTCAGTTTGACGGGGAACAAAGGCGCTCGCCAGCGCCATCTCCCCCGCCCATCCCCCAGCCAAAATCCCAAAGGGAACCATTTCCTGCCAGGGAACTTGCTCCCTCAGCGCAAACACCCAACGCTGTGCTTCTGCAGAGCCAAACCTCCAGCAGCAGATCTGACTCCCTCCCGCTGCCACAGGGCCCCTCCTGAAGTGGATCACCTAAGGAGAAGCAAGCTAAGCCTGCCCCTCCTGCCCCCGTGCACCTTGCCTACCCACCCCAGCTCATACGCCAGATCCCCAGCACCACAAGCCTGGCAGTGTGCAAGTACCCCAGACGGGCCACGCCACCCCACAGTGAATCCTGCACCTAGGAGAGGGGAAGAGAAGGCACACACCAGTCTGACTGGGGCCCCAGTGGTGGGCTGGGGGCAGACATCAGGTCTGACTGCGGCCCCGCCCACCAACTCCAGTTAGACACCACAGCACAGGGGAAGTGCCCTGCAGGTCCGCACCACTCCAGGGACTATCCAAAATGACCAAACGGAAGAATGCCCCTCAGAAGAATCTCCAGGAAATAACAGCTAATGAACTGATCAAAAAGGATTTAAATAATATAACGGACAGTGAATTTAGAATAATAGTCATAAAATTAATCGCTGGGCTTGAAAACAGTATAGAGGACAGCAGAGAATCTCTTGCTACAGAGATCAAGGGACTAAAGAACAGTCAGGAGGAGCTGAAAAACACTTTAAACGAAATGCAAACCAAAATGGAAACCACGACGGCTCGGCTTGAAGAGGCAGAGGAGAGAATAGGTGAACTAGAAGATAAAGTTATGGAAAAAGAGGAAGCTGAGAAAAAGAGAGATAAAAAAATCCAGGAGTATGAGGTATGAGGGGAAAATTAGAGAACTAAGTGAGACACTAAAAAGAAATAATATACGCATAATTGGTATCCCAGAGGAGGAAGAGAGAGGGAAAGGTGCTGAAGGGGTACTTGAAGAAATTATAGCTGAGAACTTCCCTGAACTGGGGAAGGAAAAAGGCATTGAAATCCAAGAAGCACACAGAACTCCCTTCAGACGTAACTTGAATCGATCTTCTGCACGACATATCATAGTGAAACTGGCAAAATACAAGGATAAAGAGAAAATTCTGAAAGCAGCAAGGGATAAACGTGCCCTCACATATAAAGGGAGACCTATAAGACTCGTGACTGATCTCTCTTTTGAAACTTGGCAGGCCAGAAAGAATTGGCACGAGATCTTCAGTGTGCTGAACAGAAAAAATATGCAGCCGCCTTTATCCAGCAAGTCTGTCATTTAGACTAGAAGGAGAGATCAAGGTCTTCCCAAACAAAAACTGAAGGAATTTGTCACCACTAAACCAGCCCTACAAGAAATCCTAAGGGGGCTCCTGTGAGACAAAGTACCAGAGACATCACTACAAGCATAAAACATACAGACATCACAGTGACTCTAAACCCATATCTTTCTATAATAACACTGAATGTAAATGGATTACATGCGCCAACCAAAAGACATAGGGTATCAGAATGGATAAAAAACAAGACCCATCTATTTGCTGTCTACAAGAGACTCATTTTAGATGCGAGGACACCTTTAGATTGAGAGTGAGGCGATGGAGAACTATCTATCATGCTACTGGAAGCCAAAAGAAAGCTGGAGTAGCCATACTTATATCAGACCAACTAGACTTTAAATGAAAGGCTGTAACAAGAGATGAAGAAGGGCATTATATACTAATTACAGGGTCTATCCATCAGGAAGAGCTAACAACTATAAATGTCTATGCGCTGAATACCGGAGCCCCCAAATATATAAAACAATTACTCATAAACATAAGCAACCTTATTGATAAGAATGTGGTAATTGCAGGGGACTTTAACACCCCACTTACAGAAAAGGATAGATCATCTAGACACACGGTCAATAAAGGAACAAGGGCCCTGAATGCTACATTGGGTCAGATGGACTTGACAGATATATTTAGAACTCTGCATCCCAAAGCAACAGAATATACTTTCTACTCGAGTGCACATGGAACATTCTCCAAGATAGATCATATACTGGGTCACAAAACAGCCCTTCATCAGTATACAAGAATTGAAATTATACCATGCAAACTTTCAGACCGCAATGCTATGAAGCTTGAAATCAACCACAGGAAAAAGTCTGGAAAACCTCCAAAAGCATGGAGGTTAAAGATCACCCTACTAAAGAATGAGTGGGTCAACCGGGCAATTAGAGAAGAAATTTAAAAATAGATGTGGAAACAAATGAAAATGAAAATACAACCATCCAAATGCTTTGGGATTCAGCGAAGGCAGTCCTGAGAGGAAAATACATCGCAATCCAGGCCTATCTCAAGAAACAAGAAAAATCCCAAATACAGAATCTAACAGCACACCTAAAGGAAATAGAAGCAGAACAGCAAAGGCAGCCTAAACCCAGCAGAAGAGAAATAATAACGATCATAGCACAAATAAACAATATAGAATCTAAATAAACGGTAGAGCAGATCAACGAAACCAAGAGTTGGTTTTTTTGAAAAAATAAACAAAATCGAAAAAACTCTAGCCAGGCTTCTCAAAAAGAAAAGGGAGATGACCCAAATAGATAAAATCATGAATGAAAATGGAATGATTACAACCAATCCCTCAGAGATACAAGCAATTATCGGGGAATACTATGAAAAATTGTATGCCAACGAACTGGACAACCTGGAAGAAATGGACAAATTCCTAAACACCCACACTCTTCCAACACTCAATCAGGAGGAAATAGAAAGCTTGAACAGACCCATCACCGGCGAAGAAATTGAATCGGTTATCAAAAATCTCCCAACAAATAAGAGTCCAGGACCAGATGGCTTCCCAGGGGAGTTCTACCAGACGTTTAAAGCAGAGATAATATCTATACTTTTCAAGCTATTCCAAGAAATAGAAAGGGAAGGAAAACTTCCAGACTCATTCTATGAAGCCAGTATTACTTTGATTCCTAAACCAGACAGAGACGCAGTAAAAAAAGAGAACTACAGGCCAATATTCCTGAGGAATATAGATGCAAAAATTCTCAATAAGATACTAGCAAATAGAATTCAACAGCATATAAAAAGAATTATTCACCATGATCAACTGGGATTCATTCCTGGGATGCAGGGCTGGTTCAACATTCGCAAATCAATCAACGTGATACATCACATCAATAAAAGAAAAGATAAGAACCATATGATCCTGTCAATCGATGCAGAAAAGGCCTTTGACAAAATCCAGCACCCTTTCTTTTCTTTTTTTTTTTTTCAACGTTTATTTATTTTTGAGACAGAGACAGAGCATGAACAAGGGAGGGTCAGAGAGAGAGCAGGAGGCACGGAATCTGAAACAGGCTCCAGGCTCTGAGCTGTTAGCACAGAGCCCGACGCGGGGCTTGAACTCACGAACCGCGAGATCGTGACCTGAGCCGAAGTCGGCCGCTTAACCGACTGAGCCACCCAGGCGCCTCCCAGCACCTTTTCTTAATAAAAACCCTTGAGAAAGTCGGGATAGAAGGAACATACTTGAAGATCATAAAAGCCATTTATGAAAAGCCCACAGCTAACATCATCCTCAATGGGGAAAAACTGAGAGCTTTTTCCCTGAGATCAGGAACACGACAGGGATGCCCACTCTCACCAGTGTTGTTTAACATAGTGTTGGAAGTTCTAGCATCAGCAATCAGACAACAAAAGGAAATCAAAGGTATCAAAATTGGCAAAGATGAAGTCAAGCTTTCGCTTGTTTCAGATGACATATGATACATGGAAAATCCAATAGACTCCACCAAAAGTCTGCTAGAACTGATACATGAATTCAGCAAAGTTGCAGGATACAAAATCAATGTACAAAAATCAGTTGCATCCTTATACACTAACATTGAAGCAACAGAAAGACAAATAAAGAAACTGATCCCATTCACAATTGCACCAAGAAGCATAAAATACCTACAAATAAATCTACGCAAAGATGTAAAAGATCTGTATGCTGAAAACTATAGAAAGCTTATGAAGGTAATTGAAGAAGATATAAAGAAATGGAAAGACATTCCCTGCTCATGGATTGGAAGAATCAATATTGTCAAAATGTCAATATTACCCAAAGCTATGTACACATTCAAAGCAATCCCAATCAAAATTGCACCAGCATTCTTCTCGAAACTAGAACAGGCAATCCTAAAATTCATATGGGACCACAAAAGGCCCCGAATAGCCAAAGTCATTTTGAAGAAGAAGACCAAAGCAGGAGACATCACAATCCCAGACTTTCGCCTCTACTACAAAGCTGTAATCATCCAGACCGCATGGTGTTGGCACAAAAAGAGACACATAGACCAATGGAATAGAATAGAAACCCCAGAACTAGACCCACAAACGTATGGCCAACTAATCTTTGACAAAGCAGGAAAGAACATCCAGTGGATAAAAGACAGTCTCTTTTACAAATGGTGCTGGGAGAACTTGACAGCAACAGGCAGAAGGTTGAAAATAGGCCATTTTCTCACACCATTCACAAAAATAAACTCAAAATGGATAAAGGACCTGAATGTGAGACAGGAAACCATCCAAACCCTAGAGGAGAAAGCAGGAAAAGACCTCTCTGACCTCAGCCGTAGCAATCTCTTACTCGACACATCCCCAAAGGCAAGGGAATTAAAAGCAAAAGTGAATCACTGGCACCTTATGAAGATAAAAAGCTTCTGCACAGCAAAGGAAACAACCAACAAAACTAAAAGGCAACCAACGGAACGGGAAAAGATCTTCGCAAATGCCATTTCGGACAAAGGGCTAGTATCCAAAATCTATAAAGAGCTCACCAAACTCCACCCCCGAAAAACAAATAACCCAGTGAAGATTTGGGCAGAAAACATGAATAGACACTTCTCTAAAGAAGACATCCAGATGGCCAACAGGCACACGAAAAGATGCTCACCGTCGCTCCTTATCAGGAAAATACAAATCCAAACCACACTCAGATATCACCTCACGCCAGTCAGAGTGGCCAAAATGAACAAATCAGGAGACGGTAGATGCTGGAGAAGATGTGGAGAAACGGAAACCCTCTTGCACTGTTGGGGGGAATGCAAATTGCTGCAGCTGCTCTGGAAAGCAGTGTGGAGGTTCCTCAGAAAATTAAAAATAGACCTACCCTATGACCCAGCAATAGCACTGCTAGGAATTTACCCAAGGGATACAGGAGTACTGATGCATAGGGGCACTTGTACCCCAATGTTTATAGCAGCACTCTCAACAATAGCCAAATTATGGAAAGAGCCGAAATGTCCATCAACTGATGAATGGATCAAGAAAGGGTGGTTTATATACACAATGGAGTACTACATGGCAATGAGAAAGAACGAAATATGTCTCTTTGTAGCAACATGGATGGGACTGGAGGGTGTGATGCTAAGTGAAATAAGCCATAAAGAGAAAGACAGATACCATATATTTTCACTCTTATGCGGATCCTGAGAAACTTAACAGAAACCCATGGGGGAGGGGAAGGAAAAAACAAAAGAGGTTAGAGTGGGAAGGAGCCAAAGCATAAGAGACTGTTAAAAACTGAGAAAAAAACTGAGGGTTGATGGGGGGTGGGAGGGAGGGTAGGGTGGGCGATGGGTATTGAGGAGGGCACCTTTTGGGATGAGCACTGGGTGTTGTAGGAAACCAATTTGACAATATTTCATATATTGAAAAAATTTAAAAAGATAATGTTAAGTTAAAAAAAAATAAATGAACTTAAAAAAAAAGAGTCTGTTTCCTGATTGTCTATACTCTCTCTCTCTCTCTTATTTTTTCCCTTTGCTTGTTTGTTTCTTAAACCCATGTATGAGTAGAATTATATGGTATTTGTCTTTTTTTGACTGGTATATTTCACTTAGAATCATACTCTCTAGCTCCATCCAGGTCCTTGCAAAAGGAAAGATTGCATTCCTTCTTATGGCTGAATAGTATTCCATCATATGTATGTCACATCCTCTTTATCCATTCATCCATTTATGGATACTTGGGCTGCTTCCATATCTTGGTTATTGTAAACGATGCTGCTATAAACACACTGGTTCATGTGTGCATTAAAAAATTTAAGGTTTATTTATTTTTGAAAGAGAGAGATAGAGTGAGAGAGCAGGTGAGGGGCAGAGAGAGAGGGAGACACAGAATCTGAAGCAGGCTCCAGGCTCTGAGCTGTCAGAACAGAGCCTGACGCGGGGCTTGAATTCACACACCATGAGATCATGACCTGGGGGGAAGTTGGGCGCTTCACTCACTGAGCTGCCCAGGAGCGCCAATGTGCATGCATCCTCTTGAATTTGTGTTCTTTTATTCCTTGGATAAATACCCAGTTGTGCTATGCTGGATCATGAGGTAATTGTATTTTTAACTTTTAGAGGAAACTCCACATAGTTTTACACGGTGGCCTCACCACTTTGCATTTCCAAGAACAGTTTCCTTTTCTCCACATCCTTGCCAACACTTATTGCTTCTTGTATTTTTGATTTTTGCCATTCTGACAGGTGTGAGGTAGTTTCTCATTGTGGTTTTGTTTTGCATTTCCTTGATGGTAAGTGATGATAAGCATTTTTCCTGTGTCTCTTACCATCTGTATGTCTTCTTTGGAGAAATGTCTGTTCATGTTTTCTTTCCAGTTTTTAATTTGATTAATTGTTGCTTGGGCCTTATGATATATCAGATATTAGCTCTTTATTAGATAGGTCATTTGCAAATATCTTCTCCCATTCCATAAGTTGCTTTTTACTGTTCACTTTTTACTTCACTGTGCAGAAGCTTTTTACTCGATAGAGTCCCAAGATTTATTTTTGCTTTAGTTTCTCTGGCCTCAGGGGACATATATTGAAAGAAGTTTTCATGGCTGATGTCAAAGAAGTTACTACCTGTGCTGTGTTCTAGGATTTTTATGGCTTTGGGTCTCACATTTAGGTCCTTAACCTATGTTTTGTTTATTTAAGTGTATGGTGTAAGGAAGTGGTTTACATTCATTCTTTTGCATGATACTGTGCACTTTTCCCAACACCCTTCTTCGAAGAGACTGTCTTTTCCCAATGGATATTCTTTCCTGCTTAGTTGAAGATTAATTGAATTTGTATGTGTGGATCTCTGTGCTTTCTATTCTGTTTTATTTTTAAAATTTATTCAATTAAATTGAAGTTAACGTACAGTGTTGTATTGGTTTCAGGAGTAGAACCCAGTGATTCATCACTTATATGTAACACCCAGTGCTCATCCTTACAAGTGCCTTCCTTAGTGACCATCACCCATTTAGCCCATCCGCCCACCCAACACCCCTGCAGCAGTCCTCAGTTTATTCTCTGTACTTAAGAGTCTCTTATGGTTTGCCTCCCTCTGTGTTTTTGTCTTATATTTTCCTTCCCTTCCCCTATGTTCACCTCTTGTGCTTCTCAAATTCCACGTATGAGTGATAGCCTATAATATTTTCTTTCTCTGACTGACTTATTTCGCTTAACACAGTATACTCTAATTCCATCCGTGGTGTTGCAAGGGGCACAATTTCATTATTCTTGATCGCCCAGTAGTATTCCATTGTGTATGTATACACTACATCTTCTTTACCCATTCACCAGTCAATGGACATTCAAGCTTTTTCTATACTTTGGCTATTGTTGATAGTGCTTCTATAAACATTGGGGTGCATGTTCCCCTTCGAATCACCACTCCTATATCCTTTGGATAAATACCTAGTAGTGCAATTGCTGGGTAGTAGGGTAGTTCTATTTTTTATTTTATGAGGAACCTCCATACTGTTCTACAGAATGGCTGCACCAGTTTGCATTCCCACCAACAGTGCAAGAGAGTTCCTCTTTCTCCACATCCATGCCAACATCTGTTGTCGCCTGAGTTGCTAATGTTAGCCATTCTGACAGGTGTGAAATGCTATCTCCTTTCGTTTTGATTTGCATTTTCCTGATGATGAGTGATGTTGTGCATTTTTTCATGTGTCGGTTGGCCATCTGGATGTCTTCTCTGGAGACGTGTCTATTCATGTATTTTGCCCATTTCTTCACTATATTATTTGGTTTTGGGGTGTTGAGCTTCATAAGTTCTTTATGGATTTTGGATTTTTCAATGCACTTT
>NW_026526672.1:0-43027 GCF_024362965.1 Panthera pardus | reverse complement strand
AATGGGGGTCCATGTGGTTAGCAGGGATGGTGGGTAACAGCAAAGGAGCATTTAAGAGACCTGAAATTCAAAGGAAACTTCTTCCAAAAGGAAAATTTGGTACATAGGTTTTGTAAAAGTAATTCATTAGAGCTTTTGGAAGTGTATTTTTATATTGAACAAAAGGTGTGTTATAATTTCCCTTGTGTGTTCATTCATAGACCAAAGAAATAAACTGGAGTGGACCAGGTATATGTCTGGCAATTTGTCTCACCAATTTATAGCACTTTGGCAGAAATCTTCTAGGCCTCTTTATTTTTTTAAGGGCTTCTGTAATCCTGTGGAAATCAAATCATTCTCTTTGGAAACCTGCATTGTGTCATCTTTCCTTTCTTTGATTAGGGACCAGCTTAACCAAACCAGGTTACATTTGGCACCAGCTTTCTGTGTTATTGGGAAAGACAAAATCAGGGTAGTGAAGGAAATAAAAATCCTGGTATTCAAAGACAATCGCAGCCTGTACTATTTTTCTACATATGACCATTATTTTCACAGAGTGGAATCACAATGTGAATTTGGATATTTGGTTTGGTTAGCTGTTGGTTTGTTGGTTTGTTTGTTTGTTTGTTTCATTTTACAGGGAAACCCTGGTCCGTATCCTTAAATATCCATTTATGTTGTTTTCCAATTTGCTTACTCATCACAGGGCATAAACTTCACGTGATGACAGTGCCGTAAATAGTACACAGAAATGAGAACTAGTAAGCATAGAAGGAGTGCTCTCTCACATTTTCCTTAAAAAAATCATAACATAGGCACTGCACTAGTTTGCATTTCAGCCAGAAGTGCAAGAGTGCTCCCCTTTCTCCATAACCTCACCAACAACTGGTGTTTCATGTGTTGTTAATGTTACCCATTTCTAACAGGTGTGAGGTGGTATGGCATCATGGTTTTGCTTTGCATTCCCTAATGATGAGTGATGTTGACCATCTTTCCACGTGTCTGTTGGCTGTGTAGAAGTCTTCTTTGGAAAAGTGTCTATTCATGTCTTTTCCCAGTTCATAAGTGGGCTGTTTGGTTTTTTGGGTGTTGAGTTTGATATGTTGTTTCTAGATTTTGGATACTAACACTTTATCATATGCCATTTTCAAATATCTTCTCCCATTCCATAGGCAGGTTTAGTTCTTTTGATTGTTTCCTTCACTGTGCAAAAGCTTTTTATCTTGATAAGAATATCACTTAGACATCAAAATGCATGGAGTCTAGCCATTTGTAGCTATTTAGCTTTAACTAGAATGTATTATGCTAAGCAAAACGAGTCCATCTGAGAAAGACAAGTATACACTTTCATGCATATGTGAAATTTAACTTTCAGACTTTCAGCTTGGAAGTCTGGTGGTTTCCTTGTGATGGTGAGATATGTACTGCATTGGGCCCTTTTCAATTGGCTTTCACAATTATGTGGCAACCTCCAAACCTAGGGTGTGTCAAGGTGCCCACAGAGAATGCCCTTGGGTAGGCTACGCCAAAGTTTATAGGATCCCACTTCCTGATGGGACAAGAGGACAGTAGGATAGATATAGCCATCCTCGATTTGACCCGTGCCCATTTGATTGCAGAACCTTGACTCACTTGTTGTCATCCCTCACCGATGGATGTTTTTTCTTACTTGGACTCAGTTCACACACTCTGCCTTCCAGCTGGGAGTCTGATCTAGTCCTTGTGACTGAGGGAGAGAATTTTACACAGGGCTCCTTATTGCTTACTTGAGTTTCAGAAGTATGTGGCCATCCTGGGGCCCAAGGCATTCGAAGGTGCTCAGGAGGCTTGTTTATGTGTAAGCTGAAGTAGACATTTGCGAGGGAACTGGTCTCCTTCTGGTCCAAGGGCAAATGAATTTAAGTTATCTCCTTTCCAGATTGATCCCAATTGCCATTGGAAAATCGAGTTTTGGCCTTCCTTGCACACATTCCCTTCCCCTTGCTGTTTTTCTGACAAAAATTCTGCCCTTCCCCCCCCCCCCCTTGGAGCCATGGAGTCATAACCCACTAGGTGGCCGCAAATTCCCACTCTTGTCCTGTAATGAGTGAGAGCAACCAATATCTGCCATACCAAAGGATAGCTATCCTTTCATCCTTGAGGGCTTGCTGGTTAGCCTGCTGTTCTATGGAACATGAAGGAGAGCCAGCTTGCCTCTCTGACCTGGATGAATGAGTGCCCTTCATTCTGAGAAGTAATTTGCACATGGGCATTATTGTCCAGAAGGTGGTCAACACAAGAAGGCCCCTTTCCAGGAATACAGAACAAAGTCCTTATTCTGGACTCCTGAGCAAGATCTGGCAGAACCCAATAGCTGCAGCTCACCGTTGCCTCCATAAACTGATGGAAAAACTGGGAGGGATAAAAACAGAAGTCTCTGGCTTCTAAAGGAATTATGCAGGATTCCTTCTGCCTGGGCTCCCAGGTATATTCCTTCAGAGGGCTCTCATTGCCTAAGCCCATAGACATTTCATATTCTGGAAACAACCAGGTTGACAGGAGACTGTGCTGAGTTTTTCATTCTCAACATTCTCCAAATCCCATGTGTGTTGAAGAACTCATGCTGTCTGTGTCTCCACTTCTACAACTTAGCCCTTTCTTGGAAAAAATGGATTTGCATGGAATGTATTCAGAGCCAGTGTCTTAGAGTACTATCTTCTTTCAGCACATGAGTCTGATGGTGTCCTTGAGGTGTTGAGATAGGTATTGCATTGGTCCCTTCTCAATTTGTTTTCAGAATTGTGTGCCAATTTTCAAAACTTGGCTGTGTGGAAGGGCCCAGGGAGAATGTTGTGATTAGGCTAAGCCTGGCGGTAGGGGAGTATACTGCCTCCTTTGTGGGACAAGAGGATGGAAGACAGCTATCAGCTTTATCAATTTGACACGTGGCCATTTGAATGCAGATCTTGGTACCAACTTGTCATTCCTAATCCATTGCTGCTTTTCTAACTTGGATGCAATTCACACTTCTAGACAATGGGACTATCCACCCAGAAAACAGAGCTCAGCTCGGCGGGGAACAAAAGTACTGGCCAGCGCCATCTCCCTCGCACATCCCCCAGCCAAAATTCCAAAGGGAACCAGTTGCCCTCATGGAACTTCTTGCCCCGGGCAAACACCCAATGCTCTGCTCTTATGGATTCATCCCTCAGATGGGTCTGCCCGCCTCCCTCCCGGTGCTGCAGGGCCCCTACTGCAGGGGACCACTGACAGCAAAGCGAGCTAAGCCTGCCTCTCCTGCCGCTGTGAACTTTGTGGATCCACCCCGGCTAATACGCCAGATCCCATAGAAGCAGCATCACGAGACTGGCAGTGTGCAAGTAGCCCAGACAGAGGCCACATCACTCCACAGTGAGTCCCGCCCCTGGGAGAGGGGAAGAAAGGGACACACCAGTCTGACTGTGGCCCCAGTGGTGGGCTGGGGGCAGATATCAGGTCTGACTGCAGCCTCGCCCACCAACACAAGTTACTCCAGACAGCACAGTGCTGCAGTTCCGCACCACTCCAGGGACTATCCAAAATGACTAAACGGAAGAATTATCCTCAAAAGAAACTCCGGAAAGTAGCAACAGCTAACGAATTGACCAAAAAAGACTTAAGCAATATAACAGAACATGAATTTAAAATATTAGTCATAAAATTAACTGCTGGGCTTGAAAAAAGTACACAGGAGAGCAGAGAATCTATTGTTACAGAGATCAAGGGACTAAGAAATACTCAGGAGGAGCTGAAAAATGCCATAAATGAGGTGCAAAATAAAATGGAGGTGACCACAGCTTGGATTGAAGAGGCAGAGGAGAGAATAGGTGAATTAGAAGATAAAATTATGGAAAAAGAGGAAGCTGAGAAAAAGAGAGATAAAAAAATCCAGGAGTATGAGTGGAGAAGTAGAGAACTAAGTGATGCTATGAAACGCAACAATATCCGTATAATAGGGATTCCAGAGGAGGGAGAGAGAGAGAAAGGGGCTGAAGATGTACTTGAACAAATCATAGCTGAGAACTTCCTTGATCTGGGGAAGGAAAAAGGCATTGAAATCCAACAGGCACAGAGAACTCCCTTCAGACGTAACTTGAATCGATCTTCTGCATCACAAGTCATAGTGAAACTGGAGAAATACAAGGATAAAGAGAAAATTCTGAAAGCAGCTACGGATAAACACGCTCTAACCTATAAAGGGAGACTGATAAGTCTAGTGACAGATCTATCTACTGAAACTTGGCACGCCAGAAAAGAATGGCAGGAAATCTTCAATGTGATGAACAGCAAACATATGCATCCAAGAATCCTTTATGCAGCAAGCCATCATTCAGATGGAAGGAGAGATAAAGGTCTTTCCAAACAAACAAAAACTGAAGGAATTCATCACCACTAAAACCAACCCTACAAGGAATCCTAAGGGGGATTCTGTAAGTGAAACGTTGCAAGGACCACAAAGTACCAGAGATATCACTACAAACATGAAACCTACAGACATCACAATGACTCTAAACCCATATCTTTCTATAATAACACTGAATGTAAACAGACGAAACACTCCAACCAAAAGACATAGGGTATCAGAATGGATAAGATAAAAAAACCATGACCCATCTATCTGCTGTCTACAAGAGACTTGTTTTAGACCTGAGAACACCCTCAGATTGAAAGTGAGGGGATGGAGAACTATCATGCTACTGGAAGCCAAAAGAAAGCTGGAGTAGCCATATCTATATCAAACTTGACTTAAAATTAAAGGCTGTAACAGATGAAGAAGGGCATTATATAATAACTGCAGGCTCTATCCATCAGGAAGAGCTAACAATTATAAATGTCTATGCGCCGAATACCGGAGCCCCCAAATATATAAAGCAATTGATCACAATCATAAACAACCTTATTGATAAGAATGTGGTAATTGCAGGGGACTTTAACACTCCACTTACAACAATGGATAGATCATCTAGACACAGGGTCAATAAGGAGACAAGGGCCCTGAATGCTACATTGGATCAGATGGACTTGACAGATATATTTAGAGCTCTTCATCCCAAAGGAACGGAATATACTTTCTACTCGAGTGCACATGGAACATTCTCCAAGAGAGATCACATACTGATAACCGACAAAGAAACTAATGGATAATAATACAATACTAATAGGAGACTTTAACACCCCAGTTACATGTCATCTAAACTGAAAACAAACAAGGAAACATGGCTTCGAATGACACACTGGTCCAGGTGGACTTAACAGGTATATTCAGATTGTTCCATCCTAAACACATTCTCTATAAGTGCACATGGGACATTCTCAGAACACGTCACATGTTAGGTCACAAAATAATCCCAAAACACTGAAGTCATTCCATGCACCTTTTCTGCCAACAGCACTATGAAACTAGAAGTCAGCCCAAGAAAAAAATCTGGAAAGACCACAAATATATGGAATAACATGTTACTAAACAATGAATATGTCAGTCAGGAGAAAAAAAGGAAAAAGGAAAGTTAAAAGTGCATTGAAAAATCCAAAATCCATAAAGAACTTATGAAGCTCAACACCCCAAAACCAAATAATATAGTGAAGAAATGGGCAAAATACATGAATAGACACGTCTCCAGAGAAGACATCCAGATGGCCAACCGACACATGAAAAAATGCACAACATCACTCATCATCAGGAAAATGCAAATCAAAACGAAAGGAGATAGCATTTCACACCTGTCAGAATGGCTAACATTAGCAACTCAGGCGACAACAGATGTTGGCATGGATGTGGAGAAAGAGGAACTCTCTTGCACTGTTGGTGGGAATGCAAACTGGTGCAGCCATTCTGTAGAACAGTATGGAGGTTCCTCATAAAATAAAAAATAGAACTACCCTACTACCCAGCAATTGCACTACTAGGTATTTATCCAAAGGATATAGGAGTGGTGATTCGAAGGGGAACATGCACCCCAATGTTTATAGAAGCACTATCAACAATAGCCAAAGTATAGAAAAAGCTTGAATGTCCATTGACTGGTGAATGGGTAAAGAAGATGTAGTGTATACATACACAATGGAATACTACTGGGCGATCGAGAATAATGAAATTGTGCCCCTTGCAACACCACGGATGGAATTAGAGTATACTGTGTTAAGCGAAATAAGTCAGTCAGAGAAAGAAAATATTATAGGCTATCACTCATACGTGGAATTTGAGAAGCACAAGAGGTGAACATAGGGGAAGGGAAGGAAAATATAAGACAAAAACACAGAGGGAGGCAAACCATAAGAGACTCTTAAGTACAGAGAATAAACTGAGGACTGCTGCAGGGGTGTTGGGTGGGCGGATGGGCTAAATGGGTGATGGTCACTAAGGAAGGCACTTGTAAGGATGAGCACTGGGTGTTACATATAAGTGATGAATCACTGGGTTCTACTCCTGAAACCAATACAACACTGTACGTTAACTTCAATTTAATTGAATAAATTTTAAAAATAAAACAGAATAGAAAGCACAGAGATCCACACATACAAATTCAATTAATCTTCAACTAAGCAGGAAAGAATATCCATTGGGAAAAGACAGTCTCTTCGAAGAAGGGTGTTGGGAAAAGTGCACAGTATCATGCAAAAGAATGAATGTAAACCACTTCCTTACACCATACACTTAAAGAAACAAAACATAGATTAAGGACCTAAATGTGAGACCCAAAGCCATAAAAATCCTAGAACACAGCACAGGTAGTAACTTCTTTGACATCAGCCATGAAAACTTCTTTCAATATATGTCCCCTGAGGCCAGAGAAACTAAAGCAAAAATAAATCTTGGGACTCTATCGAGTAAAAAGCTTCTGCACAGTGAAGTAAAAAGTGAAGAGTAAAAAGCAACTTATGGAATGGGAGAAGATATTTGCAAATGACCTATCTAATAAAGAGCTAATATCTGATATATCATAAGGCCCAAGCAACAATTAATCAAATTAAAAACTGGAAAGAAAACATGAACAGACATTTCTCCAAAGAAGACATACAGATGGTAAGAGACACAGGAAAAATGCTTATCATCACTTACCATCAAGGAAATGCAAAACAAAACCACAATGAGAAACTACCTCACACCTGTCAGAATGGCAAAAATCAAAAATACAAGAAGCAATAAGTGTTGGCAAGGATGTGGAGAAAAGGAAACTGTTCTTGGAAATGCAAAGTGGTGAGGCCACCGTGTAAAACTATGTGGAGTTTCCTCTAAAAGTTAAAAATACAATTACCTCATGATCCAGCATAGCACAACTGGGTATTTATCCAAGGAATAAAAGAACACAAATTCAAGAGGATGCATGCACATTGGCGCTCCTGGGCAGCTCAGTAAGTGAAGCGCCCAACTTCCCCCCAGGTCATGATCTCATGGTGTGTGAATTCAAGCCCCGCGTCAGGCTCTGTTCTGACAGCTCAGAGCCTGGAGCCTGCTTCAGATTCTGTGTCTCCCTCTCTCTCTGCCCCTCACCTGCTCTCTCACTCTATCTCTCTCTTTCAAAAATAAATAAACCTTAAATTTTTTAATGCACACATGAACCAGTGTGTTTATAGCAGCATTGTTTACAATAACCAAGATATGGAAGCAGCCCAAGTATCCATAAATGGATGAATGGATGGATAAAGAGGATGTGACATACATATGATGGAATACTATTCAGCCATAAGAAGGAATGCAATCTTTCCTTTTGCAAGGACCTGGATGGAGCTAGAGAGTATGATTCTAAGTGAAATATACCAGTCAAAAAAAGACAAATACCATATAATTCTACTCATACATGGGTTTAAGAAACAAACAAGCAAAGGGAAAAAATAAGAGAGAGAGAGAGAGAGAGTATAGACAATCAGGAAGCAGACTCTTTTTTTTTAAGTTCATTTATTTTTTTTTAATTTAACATTATCTTTTTAAATTTTTTCAATATATGAAATATTGTCAAATTGGTTTCCTACAACACCCAGTGCTCATCCCAAAAGGTGCCCTCCTCAATACCCATCGCCCACCCTACCCTCCCTCCCACCCCCCATCAACCCTCAGTTTTTTTCTCAGTTTTTAACAGTCTCTTATGCTTTGGCTCCTTCCCACTCTAACCTCTTTTGTTTTTTCCTTCCCCTCCCCCATGGGTTTCTGTTAAGTTTCTCAGGATCCGCATAAGAGTGAAAATATATGGTATCTGTCTTTCTCTTTATGGCTTATTTCACTTAGCATCACACCCTCCAGTCCCATCCATGTTGCTACAAAGAGACATATTTCGTTCTTTCTCATTGCCATGTAGTACTCCATTGTGTATATAAACCACCCTTTCTTGATCCATTCATCAGTTGATGGACATTTCGGCTCTTTCCATAATTTGGCTATTGTTGAGAGTGCTGCTATAAACATTGGGGTACAAGTGCCCCTATGCATCAGTACTCCTGTATCCCTTGGGTAAATTCCTAGCAGTGCTATTGCTGGGTCATAGGGTAGGTCTATTTTTAATTTTCTGAGGAACCTCCACACTGCTTTCCAGAGCAGCTGCACCAATTTGCATTCCCCCCAACAGTGCAAGAGGGTTTCCGTTTCTCCACATCTTCTCCAGCATCTACCGTCTCCTGATTTGTTCATTTTGGCCACTCTGACTGGCGTGAGGTGATATCTGAGTGTGGTTTGGATTTGTATTTTCCTGATAAGGAGCGACGGTGAGCATCTTTTCGTGTGCCTGTTGGCCATCTGGATGTCTTCTTTAGAGAAGTGTCTATTCATGTTTTCTGCCCAAATCTTCACTGGGTTATTTGTTTTTCGGGGGTGGAGTTTGGTGAGCTCTTTATAGATTTTGGATACTAGCCCTTTGTCCGAAATGGCATTTGCGAAGATCTTTTCCCGTTCCGTTGGTTGCCTTTTAGTTTTGTTGGTTGTTTCCTTTGCTGTGCAGAAGCTTTTTATCTTCATAAGGTGCCAGTGATTCACTTTTGCTTTTAATTCCCTTGCCTTTGGGGATGTGTCGAGTAAGAGATTGCTACGGCTGAGGTCAGAGAGGTCTTTTCCTGCTTTCTCCTCTAGGGTTTGGATGGTTTCCTGTCTCACATTCAGGTCCTTTATCCACTTTGAGTTTATTTTTGTGAATGGTGTGAGAAAATGGCCTATTTTCAACCTTCTGCCTGTTGCTGTCAAGTTCTCCCAGCACCATTTGTAAAAGAGACTGTCTTTTATCCACTGGATGTTCTTTCCTGCTTTGTCAAAGATTAGTTGGCCATACGTTTGTGGGTCTAGTTCTGGGGTTTCTATTCTATTCCATTGGTCTATGTGTCTCTTTTTGTGCCAACACCATGCGGTCTGGATGATTACAGCTTTGTAGTAGAGGCGAAAGTCTGGGATTGTGATGTCTCCTGCTTTGGTCTTCTTCTTCAAAATGACTTTGGCTATTCGGGGCCTTTTGTGGTCCCATATGAATTTTAGGATTGCCTGTTCTAGTTTCGAGAAGAATGCTGGTGCAATTTTGATTGGGATTGCTTTGAATGTGTACATAGCTTTGGGTAATATTGACATTTTGACAATATTGATTCTTCCAATCCATGAGCAGGGAATGTCTTTCCATTTCTTTATATCTTCTTCAATTACCTTCATAAGCTTTCTATAGTTTTCAGCATACAGATCTTTTACATCTTTGCGTAGATTTATTTGTAGGTATTTTATGCTTCTTGGTGCAATTGTGAATGGGATCAGTTTCTTTATTTGTCTTTCTGTTGCTTCAATGTTAGTGTATAAGGATGCAACTGATTTTTGTACATTGATTTTGTATCCTGCAACTTTGCTGAATTCATGTATCAGTTCTAGCAGACTTTTGGTGGAGTCTATTGGATTTTCCATGTATAATATGTCATCTGAAACAAGCGAAAGCTTGACTTCATCTTTGCCAATTTTGATACCTTTGATTTCCTTTTGTTGTCTGATTGCTGATGCTAGAACTTCCAACACTATGTTAAACAACACTGGTGAGAGTGGGCATCCCTGTCGTGTTCCTGATCTCAGGGAAAAAGCTCTCAGTTTTTCCCCATTGAGGATGATGTTAGCTGTGGGCTTTTCATAAATGGCTTTTATGATCTTCAAGTATGTTCCTTCTATCCCGACTTTCTCAAGGGTTTTTATTAAGAAAAGGTGCTGGGAGGCGCCTGGGTGGCTCAGTCGGTTAAGCGGCCGACTTCGGCTCAGGTCACGATCTCGCGGTTCGTGAGTTCAAGCCCCGCGTCGGGCTCTGTGCTAACAGCTCAGAGCCTGGAGCCTGTTTCAGATTCCGTGCCTCCTGCTCTCTCTCTGACCCTCCCTTGTTCATGCTCTGTCTCTGTCTCAAAAATAAATAAACGTTGAAAAAAAAAAAAAAAAAGAAAAGAAAGGGTGCTGGATTTTGTCAAAGGCCTTTTCTGCATCGATTGACAGGATCATATGGTTCTTATCTTTTCTTTTATTGATGTGATGTATCACGTTGATTGATTTGCGAATGTTGAACCAGCCCTGCATCCCAGGAATGAATCCCAGTTGATCATGGTGAATAATTCTTTTTATATGCTGTTGAATTCTATTTGCTAGTATCTTATTGAGAATTTTTGCATCTATATTCCTCAGGAATATTGGCCTGTAGTTCTCTTTTTTTACTGCGTCTCTGTCTGGTTTAGGAATCAAAGTAATACTGGCTTCATAGAATGAGTCTGGAAGTTTTCCTTCCCTTTCTATTTCTTGGAATAGCTTGAAAAGTATAGATATTATCTCTGCTTTAAACGTCTGGTAGAACTCCCCTGGGAAGCCATCTGGTCCTGGACTCTTATTTGTTGGGAGATTTTTGATAACCGATTCAATTTCTTCGCCGGTGATGGGTCTGTTCAAGCTTTCTATTTCCTCCTGATTGAGTGTTGGAAGAGTGTGGGTGTTTAGGAATTTGTCCATTTCTTCCAGGTTGTCCAGTTCGTTGGCATACAATTTTTCATAGTATTCCCCGATAATTGCTTGTATCTCTGAGGGATTGGTTGTAATCATTCCATTTTCATTCATGATTTTATCTATTTGGGTCATCTCCCTTTTCTTTTTGAGAAGCCTGGCTAGAGTTTTTTCGATTTTGTTTATTTTTTCAAAAAAACCAACTCTTGGTTTCGTTGATCTGCTCTACCGTTTATTTAGATTCTATATTGTTTATTTGTGCTATGATCGTTCTTATTTCTCTTCTGCTGGGTTTAGGCTGCCTTTGCTGTTCTGCTTCTATTTCCTTTAGGTGTGCTGTTAGATTCTGTATTTGGGATTTTTCTTGTTTCTTGAGATAGGCCTGGATTGCGATGTATTTTCCTCTCAGGACTGCCTTCGCTGAATCCCAAAGCATTTGGATGGTTGTATTTTCATTTTCATTTGTTTCCACATCTATTTTTAAATTTCTTCTCTAATTGCCCGGTTGACCCACTCATTCTTTAGTAGGGTGATCTTTAACCTCCATGCTTTTGGAGGTTTTCCAGACTTTTTCCTGTGGTTGATTTCAAGCTTCATAGCATTGCGGTCTGAAAGTTTGCATGGTATAATTTCAATTCTTGTGAACTGATGAAGGGCTGTTTTGTGACCCAGTATATGATCTATCTTGGAGAATGTTCCATGTGCACTCGAGTAGAAAGTATATTCTGTTGCTTTGGGATGCAGAGTTCTAAATATATCTGTCAAGTCCATCTGATCCAATGTAGCATTCAGGGCCCTTGTTCCTTTATTGACCGTGTGTCTAGATGATCTATCCTTTTCTGTAAGTGGGGTGTTAAAGTCCCCTGCAATTACCACATTCTTATCAATAAGGTTGCTTATGTTTATGAGTAATTGTTTTATATATTTGGGGGCTCCGGTATTCAGCGCATAGACATTTATAGTTGTTAGCTCTTCCTGATGGATAGACCCTGTAATTAGTATATAATGCCCTTCTTCATCTCTTGTTACAGCCTTTCATTTAAAGTCTAGTTGGTCTGATATAAGTATGGCTACTCCAGCTTTCTTTTGGCTTCCAGTAGCATGATAGATAGTTCTCCATCGCCTCACTCTCAATCTAAAGGTGTCCTCGCATCTAAAATGAGTCTCTTGTAGACAGCAAATAGATGGGTCTTGTTTTTTATCCATTCTGATACCCTATGTCTTTTGGTTGGCGCATGTAATCCATTTACATTCAGTGTTATTATAGAAAGATAGGGGTTTAGAGTCACTGTGATGTCTGTATGTTTTATGCTTGTAGTGATGTCTCTGGTACTTTGTCTCACAGGATCCCCCTTAGGATCTCTTGTAGGGCTGGTTTAGTGGTGACAAATTCCTTCAGTTTTTGTTTGGGAAGACCTTGATCTCTCCTTCTAGTCTAAATGACAGACTTGCTGGATAAAGGATTTTCGGCTGCATATTTTTTCTGTTCAGCACACTGAAGATCTCGTGCCAATTCTTTCTGGCCTGCCAAGTTTCAAAAGAGAGATCAGTCACGAGTCTTATAGGTCTCCCTTTATATGTGAGGGCACGTTTATCCCTTGCTGCTTTCAGAATTTTCTCTTTATCCTTGTATTTTGCCAGTTTCACTATGATATGTCGTGCAGAAGATCGATTCAAGTTACGTCTGAAGGGAGTTCTGTGTGCTTCTTGGATTTCAATGCCTTTTTCCTTCCCCAGTTCAGGGAAGTTCTCAGCTATAATTTCTTCAAGTACCCCTTCAGCACCTTTCCCTCTCTCTTCCTCCTCTGGGATACCAATTATGCGTATATTATTTCTTTTTAGTGTCTCACTTAGTTCTCTAATTTTCCCCTCATACCTCATACTCCTGCATTTTTTTATCTCTCTTTTTCTCAGCTTCCTCTTTTTCCATAACTTTATCTTCTAGTTCACCTATTCTCTCCTCTGCCTCTTCAAGCCGAGCCGTCGTGGTTTCCATTTTGGTTTGCATTTCGTTTAAAGTGTTTTTCAGCTCCTCCTGACTGTTCTTTAGTCCCTTGATCTCTGTAG
This sequence comes from Panthera pardus, assembly GCF_024362965.1. Classification (NCBI taxonomy): domain Eukaryota; kingdom Metazoa; phylum Chordata; class Mammalia; order Carnivora; family Felidae; genus Panthera; species Panthera pardus. The sequence continues at coordinate 30,036 of NW_026526672.1, read as the reverse complement.
CAAGAGATTCTCTGCTGTCCTCTATACTGTTTTCAAGCCCAGCGATTAATTTTATGACTATTATTCTAAATTCACTGTCCGTTATATTATTTAAATCCTTTTTGATCAGTTCATTAGCTGTTATTTCCTGGAGATTCTTCTGAGGGGCATTCTTCCGTTTGGTCATTTTGGATAGTCCCTGGAGTGGTGCGGACCTGCAGGGCACTTCCCCTGTGCTGTGGTGTATAACTGGAGTTGGTGGGCGGGGCCGCAGTCAGACCTGATGTCTGCCCCCAGCCCACCACTGGGGCCCCAGTCAGACTGGTGTGTGCCTTCTCTTCCCCTCTCCTAGGTGCAGGATTCACTGTGGGGTGGCGTGGCCCGTCTGGGGTACTTGCACACTGCCAGGCTTGTGGTGCTGGGGATCTGGCGTATGAGCTGGGGTGGGTAGGCAAGGTGCACGGGGGCAAGAGGGGCAGGCTTAGCTTGCTTCTCCTTAGGTGATCCACTTCAGGAGGGGCCCTGTGGCAGCGGGAGGGAGTCAGATCTGCTGCTGGAGGTTTGGCTCTGCAGAAGCACAGCGTTGGGTGTTTGCGCTGAGGGAGCAAGTTCCCTGGCAGGAAATGGTTCCCTTTGGGATTTTGGCTGGGGGATGGGCGGGGGAGATGGCGCTGGCGAGCGCCTTTGTTCCCCGTCAAACTGAGCTCTGTATGAATTCCTTGAACCACCACCCATCCTTTCTCTGTGCCCAGCACTATATCTTTATTAGTGACCATGGCAAAACATGATCTATGCCCACGTGGAGATCACTTCTAATGAGGAATACAGAAGTGAAAATGGGGGTCCATGTGGTTAGCAGGGATGGTGGGTAACAGCAAAGGAGCATTTAAGAGACCTGAAATTCAAAGGAAACTTCTTCCAAAAGGAAAATTTGGTACATAGGTTTTGTAAAAGTAATTCATTAGAGCTTTTGGAAGTGTATTTTTATATTGAACAAAAGGTGTGTTATAATTTCCCTTGTGTGTTCATTCATAGACCAAAGAAATAAACTGGAGTGGACCAGGTATATGTCTGGCAATTTGTCTCACCAATTTATAGCACTTTGGCAGAAATCTTCTAGGCCTCTTTATTTTTTTAAGGGCTTCTGTAATCCTGTGGAAATCAAATCATTCTCTTTGGAAACCTGCATTGTGTCATCTTTCCTTTCTTTGATTAGGGACCAGCTTAACCAAACCAGGTTACATTTGGCACCAGCTTTCTGTGTTATTGGGAAAGACAAAATCAGGGTAGTGAAGGAAATAAAAATCCTGGTATTCAAAGACAATCGCAGCCTGTACTATTTTTCTACATATGACCATTATTTTCACAGAGTGGAATCACAATGTGAATTTGGATATTTGGTTTGGTTAGCTGTTGGTTTGTTGGTTTGTTTGTTTGTTTGTTTCATTTTAACAGGGAAACCCTGGTCCGTATCCTTAAATATCCATTTATGTTGTTTTCCAATTTGCTTACTCATCACAGGGCATAAACTTCACGTGATGACAGTGCCGTAAATAGTAGACAGAAATGAGAACTAGTAAGCATAGAAGGAGTGCTCTCTCACATTTTCCTTAAAAAAATCATAACATAAGCACTGCACTAGTTTGCATTTCAGCCAGAAGTGCAAGAGTGCTCCCCTTTCTCCATAACCTCACCAACAACTGGTGTTTCATGTGTTGTTAATGTTACCCATTCTAACAGGTGTGAGGTGGTATGGCATCATGGTTTTGCTTTGCATTCCCTAATGATGAGTGATGTTGACCATCTTTCCACGTGTCTGTTGGCTGTGTAGAAGTCTTCTTTGGAAAAGTGTCTATTCATGTCTTTTCCCAGTTCATAAGTGGGCTGTTTGGTTTTTTGGGTGTTGAGTTTGATATGTTGTTTCTAGATTTTGGATACTAACACTTTATCATATGCCATTTTCAAATATCTTCTCCCATTCCATAGGCAGGTTTAGTTCTTTTGATTGTTTCCTTCACTGTGCAAAAGCTTTTTATCTTGATAAGAATATCACTTAGACATCAAAATGCATGGAGTCTAGCCATTTGTAGCTATTTAGCTTTAACTAGAATGTATTATGCTAAGCAAAACGAGTCCATCTGAGAAAGACAAGTATACACTTTCATGCATATGTGAAATTTAACTTTCAGACTTTCAGCTTGGAAGTCTGGTGGTTTCCTTGTGATGGTGAGATATGTATTGCATTGGGCCCTTTTCAATTGGCTTTCACAATTATGTGGCAACCTCCAAACCTAGGGTGTGTCAAGGTGCCCACAGAGAATGCCCTTGGGTAGGCTACGCCAAAGTTTATAGGATCCCACTTCCTGATGGGACAAGAGGACAGTAGGATAGATATAGCCATCCTCGATTTGACCCGTGCCCATTTGATTGCAGAACCTTGACTCACTTTGTTGTCATCCCTCACCGATGGATGTTTTTCTTACTTGGACTCAGTTCACACACTCTGCCTTCCAGCTGGGAGTCTGATCTAGTCCTTGTGACTGAGGGAGAGAATTTTACACAGGGCTCCTTATTGCTTACTTGAGTTTCAGAAGTATGTGGCCATCCTGGGGCCCAAGGCATTCGAAGGTGCTCAGGAGGCTTGTTTATGTGTAAGCTGAAGTAGACATTTGCGAGGGAACTGGTCTCCTTCTGGTCCAAGGGCAAATGAATTTAAGTTATCTCCTTTCCAGATTGATCCCAATTGCCATTGGAAAATCGAGTTTTGGCCTTCCTTGCACACATTCCCTTCCCCTTGCTGTTTTTCTGACAAAAATTCTGCCCTTCCCCCCCCCCCCCCCCCTTGGAGCCATGGAGTCATAACCCACTAGGTGGCCGCAAATTCCCACTCTTGTCCTGTAATGAGTGAGAGCAACCAATATCTGCCATACCAAAGGATAGCTATCCTTTCATCCTTGAGGGCTTGCTGGTTAGCCTGCTGTTCTATGGAACATGAAGGAGAGCCAGCTTGCCTCTCTGACCTGGATGAATGAGTGCCCTTCATTCTGAGAAGTAATTTGCACATGGGCATTATTGTCCAGAAGGTGGTCAACACAAGAAGGCCCCTTTCCAGGAATACAGAACAAAGTCCTTATTCTGGACTCCTGAGCAAGATCTGGCAGAACCCAATAGCTGCAGCTCACCGTTGCCTCCATAAACTGATGGAAAAACTGGGAGGGATAAAAACAGAAGTCTCTGGCTTCTAAAGGAATTATGCAGGATTCCTTCTGCCTGGGCTCCCAGGTATATTCCTTCAGAGGGCTCTCATTGCCTAAGCCCATAGACATTTCATATTCTGGAAACAACCAGGTTGACAGGAGACTGTGCTGAGTTTTTCATTCTCAACATTCTCCAAATCCCATGTGTGTTGAAGAACTCATGCTGTCTGTGTCTCCACTTCTACAACTTAGCCCTTTCTTGGAAAAAATGGATTTGCATGGAATGTATTCAGAGCCAGTGTCTTAGAGTACTATCTTCTTTCAGCACATGAGTCTGATGGTGTCCTTGAGGTGTTGAGATAGGTATTGCATTGGTCCCTTCTCAATTTGTTTTCAGAATTGTGTGCCAATTTTCAAAACTTGGCTGTGTGGAAGGGCCCAGGGAGAATGTTGTGATTAGGCTAAGCCTGGCGGTAGGGGAGTATACTGCCTCCTTTGTGGGACAAGAGGATGGAAGACAGCTATCAGCTTTATCAATTTGACACGTGGCCATTTGAATGCAGATCTTGGTACCAACTTGTCATTCCTAATCCATTGCTGCTTTTCTAACTTGGATGCAATTCACACTTCTAGACAATGGGACTATCCACCCAGAAAACAGAGCTCAGCTCGGCGGGGAACAAAAGTACTGGCCAGCGCCATCTCCCTCGCACATCCCCCAGCCAAAATTCCAAAGGGAACCAGTTGCCCTCATGGAACTTCTTGCCCCGGGCAAACACCCAATGCTCTGCTCTTATGGATTCATCCCTCAGATGGGTCTGCCCGCCTCCCTCCCGGTGCTGCAGGGCCCCTACTGCAGGGGACCACTGACAGCAAAGCGAGCTAAGCCTGCCTCTCCTGCCGCTGTGAACTTTGTGGATCCACCCCGGCTAATACGCCAGATCCCATAGAAGCAGCATCACGAGACTGGCAGTGTGCAAGTAGCCCAGACAGAGGCCACATCACTCCACAGTGAGTCCCGCCCCTGGGAGAGGGGAAGAAAGGGACACACCAGTCTGACTGTGGCCCCAGTGGTGGGCTGGGGGCAGATATCAGGTCTGACTGCAGCCTCGCCCACCAACACAAGTTACTCCAGACAGCACAGTGCTGCAGTTCCGCACCACTCCAGGGACTATCCAAAATGACTAAACGGAAGAATTATCCTCAAAAGAAACTCCGGAAAGTAGCAACAGCTAACGAATTGACCAAAAAAGACTTAAGCAATATAACAGAACATGAATTTAAAATATTAGTCATAAAATTAACTGCTGGGCTTGAAAAAAGTACACAGGAGAGCAGAGAATCTATTGTTACAGAGATCAAGGGACTAAGAAATACTCAGGAGGAGCTGAAAAATGCCATAAATGAGGTGCAAAATAAAATGGAGGTGACCACAGCTTGGATTGAAGAGGCAGAGGAGAGAATAGGTGAATTAGAAGATAAAATTATGGAAAAAGAGGAAGCTGAGAAAAAGAGAGATAAAAAAATCCAGGAGTATGAGTGGAGAAGTAGAGAACTAAGTGATGCTATGAAACGCAACAATATCCGTATAATAGGGATTCCAGAGGAGGGAGAGAGAGAGAAAGGGGCTGAAGATGTACTTGAACAAATCATAGCTGAGAACTTCCTTGATCTGGGGAAGGAAAAAGGCATTGAAATCCAACAGGCACAGAGAACTCCCTTCAGACGTAACTTGAATCGATCTTCTGCATCACAAGTCATAGTGAAACTGGAGAAATACAAGGATAAAGAGAAAATTCTGAAAGCAGCTACGGATAAACACGCTCTAACCTATAAAGGGAGACTGATAAGTCTAGTGACAGATCTATCTACTGAAACTTGGCACGCCAGAAAAGAATGGCAGGAAATCTTCAATGTGATGAACAGCAAACATATGCATCCAAGAATCCTTTATGCAGCAAGCCATCATTCAGATGGAAGGAGAGATAAAGGTCTTTCCAAACAAACAAAAACTGAAGGAATTCATCACCACTAAAACCAACCCTACAAGGAATCCTAAGGGGGATTCTGTAAGTGAAACGTTGCAAGGACCACAAAGTACCAGAGATATCACTACAAACATGAAACCTACAGACATCACAATGACTCTAAACCCATATCTTTCTATAATAACACTGAATGTAAACAGACGAAACACTCCAACCAAAAGACATAGGGTATCAGAATGGATAAGATAAAAAAACCATGACCCATCTATCTGCTGTCTACAAGAGACTTGTTTTAGACCTGAGAACACCCTCAGATTGAAAGTGAGGGGATGGAGAACTATCATGCTACTGGAAGCCAAAAGAAAGCTGGAGTAGCCATATCTATATCAAACTTGACTTAAAATTAAAGGCTGTAACAGATGAAGAAGGGCATTATATAATAACTGCAGGCTCTATCCATCAGGAAGAGCTAACAATTATAAATGTCTATGCGCCGAATACCGGAGCCCCCAAATATATAAAGCAATTGATCACAATCATAAACAACCTTATTGATAAGAATGTGGTAATTGCAGGGGACTTTAACACTCCACTTACAACAATGGATAGATCATCTAGACACAGGGTCAATAAGGAGACAAGGGCCCTGAATGCTACATTGGATCAGATGGACTTGACAGATATATTTAGAGCTCTTCATCCCAAAGGAACGGAATATACTTTCTACTCGAGTGCACATGGAACATTCTCCAAGAGAGATCACATACTGATAACCGACAAAGAAACTAATGGATAATAATACAATACTAATAGGAGACTTTAACACCCCAGTTACATGTCATCTAAACTGAAAACAAACAAGGAAACATGGCTTCGAATGACACACTGGTCCAGGTGGACTTAACAGGTATATTCAGATTGTTCCATCCTAAACACATTCTCTATAAGTGCACATGGGACATTCTCAGAACACGTCACATGTTAGGTCACAAAATAATCCCAAAACACTGAAGTCATTCCATGCACCTTTTCTGCCAACAGCACTATGAAACTAGAAGTCAGCCCAAGAAAAAAATCTGGAAAGACCACAAATATATGGAATAACATGTTACTAAACAATGAATATGTCAGTCAGGAGAAAAAAAGGAAAAAGGAAAGTTAAAAGTGCATTGAAAAATCCAAAATCCATAAAGAACTTATGAAGCTCAACACCCCAAAACCAAATAATATAGTGAAGAAATGGGCAAAATACATGAATAGACACGTCTCCAGAGAAGACATCCAGATGGCCAACCGACACATGAAAAAATGCACAACATCACTCATCATCAGGAAAATGCAAATCAAAACGAAAGGAGATAGCATTTCACACCTGTCAGAATGGCTAACATTAGCAACTCAGGCGACAACAGATGTTGGCATGGATGTGGAGAAAGAGGAACTCTCTTGCACTGTTGGTGGGAATGCAAACTGGTGCAGCCATTCTGTAGAACAGTATGGAGGTTCCTCATAAAATAAAAAATAGAACTACCCTACTACCCAGCAATTGCACTACTAGGTATTTATCCAAAGGATATAGGAGTGGTGATTCGAAGGGGAACATGCACCCCAATGTTTATAGAAGCACTATCAACAATAGCCAAAGTATAGAAAAAGCTTGAATGTCCATTGACTGGTGAATGGGTAAAGAAGATGTAGTGTATACATACACAATGGAATACTACTGGGCGATCAAGAATAATGAAATTGTGCCCCTTGCAACACCACGGATGGAATTAGAGTATACTGTGTTAAGCGAAATAAGTCAGTCAGAGAAAGAAAATATTATAGGCTATCACTCATACGTGGAATTTGAGAAGCACAAGAGGTGAACATAGGGGAAGGGAAGGAAAATATAAGACAAAAACACAGAGGGAGGCAAACCATAAGAGACTCTTAAGTACAGAGAATAAACTGAGGACTGCTGCAGGGGTGTTGGGTGGGCGGATGGGCTAAATGGGTGATGGTCACTAAGGAAGGCACTTGTAAGGATGAGCACTGGGTGTTACATATAAGTGATGAATCACTGGGTTCTACTCCTGAAACCAATACAACACTGTACGTTAACTTCAATTTAATTGAATAAATTTTAAAAATAAAACAGAATAGAAAGCACAGAGATCCACACATACAAATTCAATTAATCTTCAACTAAGCAGGAAAGAATATCCATTGGGAAAAGACAGTCTCTTCGAAGAAGGGTGTTGGGAAAAGTGCACAGTATCATGCAAAAGAATGAATGTAAACCACTTCCTTACACCATACACTTAAAGAAACAAAACATAGATTAAGGACCTAAATGTGAGACCCAAAGCCATAAAAATCCTAGAACACAGCACAGGTAGTAACTTCTTTGACATCAGCCATGAAAACTTCTTTCAATATATGTCCCCTGAGGCCAGAGAAACTAAAGCAAAAATAAATCTTGGGACTCTATCGAGTAAAAAGCTTCTGCACAGTGAAGTAAAAAGTGAAGAGTAAAAAGCAACTTATGGAATGGGAGAAGATATTTGCAAATGACCTATCTAATAAAGAGCTAATATCTGATATATCATAAGGCCCAAGCAACAATTAATCAAATTAAAAACTGGAAAGAAAACATGAACAGACATTTCTCCAAAGAAGACATACAGATGGTAAGAGACACAGGAAAAATGCTTATCATCACTTACCATCAAGGAAATGCAAAACAAAACCACAATGAGAAACTACCTCACACCTGTCAGAATGGCAAAAATCAAAAATACAAGAAGCAATAAGTGTTGGCAAGGATGTGGAGAAAAGGAAACTGTTCTTGGAAATGCAAAGTGGTGAGGCCACCGTGTAAAACTATGTGGAGTTTCCTCTAAAAGTTAAAAATACAATTACCTCATGATCCAGCATAGCACAACTGGGTATTTATCCAAGGAATAAAAGAACACAAATTCAAGAGGATGCATGCACATTGGCGCTCCTGGGCAGCTCAGTAAGTGAAGCGCCCAACTTCCCCCCAGGTCATGATCTCATGGTGTGTGAATTCAAGCCCCGCGTCAGGCTCTGTTCTGACAGCTCAGAGCCTGGAGCCTGCTTCAGATTCTGTGTCTCCCTCTCTCTCTGCCCCTCACCTGCTCTCTCACTCTATCTCTCTCTTTCAAAAATAAATAAACCTTAAATTTTTTAATGCACACATGAACCAGTGTGTTTATAGCAGCATTGTTTACAATAACCAAGATATGGAAGCAGCCCAAGTATCCATAAATGGATGAATGGATGAAGAGGATGTGACATACATATGATGGAATACTATTCAGCCATAAGAAGGAATGCAATCTTTCCTTTTGCAAGGACCTGGATGGAGCTAGAGAGTATGATTCTAAGTGAAATATACCAGTCAAAAAAAGACAAATACCATATAATTCTACTCATACATGGGTTTAAGAAACAAACAAGCAAAGGGAAAAAATAAGAGAGAGAGAGAGAGAGAGAGTATAGACAATCAGGAAGCAGACTCTTTTTTTTTAAGTTCATTTATTTTTTTTTAATTTAACATTATCTTTTTAAATTTTTTCAATATATGAAATATTGTCAAATTGGTTTCCTACAACACCCAGTGCTCATCCCAAAAGGTGCCCTCCTCAATACCCATCGCCCACCCTACCCTCCCTCCCACCCCCCATCAACCCTCAGTTTTTTTCTCAGTTTTTAACAGTCTCTTATGCTTTGGCTCCTTCCCACTCTAACCTCTTTTGTTTTTTCCTTCCCCTCCCCCATGGGTTTCTGTTAAGTTTCTCAGGATCCGCATAAGAGTGAAAATATATGGTATCTGTCTTTCTCTTTATGGCTTATTTCACTTAGCATCACACCCTCCAGTCCCATCCATGTTGCTACAAAGAGACATATTTCGTTCTTTCTCATTGCCATGTAGTACTCCATTGTGTATATAAACCACCCTTTCTTGATCCATTCATCAGTTGATGGACATTTCGGCTCTTTCCATAATTTGGCTATTGTTGAGAGTGCTGCTATAAACATTGGGGTACAAGTGCCCCTATGCATCAGTACTCCTGTATCCCTTGGGTAAATTCCTAGCAGTGCTATTGCTGGGTCATAGGGTAGGTCTATTTTTAATTTTCTGAGGAACCTCCACACTGCTTTCCAGAGCAGCTGCACCAATTTGCATTCCCCCCAACAGTGCAAGAGGGTTTCCGTTTCTCCACATCTTCTCCAGCATCTACCGTCTCCTGATTTGTTCATTTTGGCCACTCTGACTGGCGTGAGGTGATATCTGAGTGTGGTTTGGATTTGTATTTTCCTGATAAGGAGCGACGGTGAGCATCTTTTCGTGTGCCTGTTGGCCATCTGGATGTCTTCTTTAGAGAAGTGTCTATTCATGTTTTCTGCCCAAATCTTCACTGGGTTATTTGTTTTTCGGGGGTGGAGTTTGGTGAGCTCTTTATAGATTTTGGATACTAGCCCTTTGTCCGAAATGGCATTTGCGAAGATCTTTTCCCGTTCCGTTGGTTGCCTTTTAGTTTTGTTGGTTGTTTCCTTTGCTGTGCAGAAGCTTTTTATCTTCATAAGGTGCCAGTGATTCACTTTTGCTTTTAATTCCCTTGCCTTTGGGGATGTGTCGAGTAAGAGATTGCTACGGCTGAGGTCAGAGAGGTCTTTTCCTGCTTTCTCCTCTAGGGTTTGGATGGTTTCCTGTCTCACATTCAGGTCCTTTATCCACTTTGAGTTTATTTTTGTGAATGGTGTGAGAAAATGGCCTATTTTCAACCTTCTGCCTGTTGCTGTCAAGTTCTCCCAGCACCATTTGTAAAAGAGACTGTCTTTTATCCACTGGATGTTCTTTCCTGCTTTGTCAAAGATTAGTTGGCCATACGTTTGTGGGTCTAGTTCTGGGGTTTCTATTCTATTCCATTGGTCTATGTGTCTCTTTTTGTGCCAACACCATGCGGTCTGGATGATTACAGCTTTGTAGTAGAGGCGAAAGTCTGGGATTGTGATGTCTCCTGCTTTGGTCTTCTTCTTCAAAATGACTTTGGCTATTCGGGGCCTTTTGTGGTCCCATATGAATTTTAGGATTGCCTGTTCTAGTTTCGAGAAGAATGCTGGTGCAATTTTGATTGGGATTGCTTTGAATGTGTACATAGCTTTGGGTAATATTGACATTTTGACAATATTGATTCTTCCAATCCATGAGCAGGGAATGTCTTTCCATTTCTTTATATCTTCTTCAATTACCTTCATAAGCTTTCTATAGTTTTCAGCATACAGATCTTTTACATCTTTGCGTAGATTTATTTGTAGGTATTTTATGCTTCTTGGTGCAATTGTGAATGGGATCAGTTTCTTTATTTGTCTTTCTGTTGCTTCAATGTTAGTGTATAAGGATGCAACTGATTTTTGTACATTGATTTTGTATCCTGCAACTTTGCTGAATTCATGTATCAGTTCTAGCAGACTTTTGGTGGAGTCTATTGGATTTTCCATGTATAATATGTCATCTGAAACAAACGAAAGCTTGACTTCATCTTTGCCAATTTTGATACCTTTGATTTCCTTTTGTTGTCTGATTGCTGATGCTAGAACTTCCAACACTATGTTAAACAACACTGGTGAGAGTGGGCATCCCTGTCGTGTTCCTGATCTCAGGGAAAAAGCTCTCAGTTTTTCCCCATTGAGGATGATGTTAGCTGTGGGCTTTTCACAAATGGCTTTTATGATCTTCAAGTATGTTCCTTCTATCCCGACTTTCTCAAGGGTTTTTATTAAGAAAAGGTGCTGGGAGGCGCCTGGGTGGCTCAGTCGGTTAAGCGGCCGACTTCGGCTCAGGTCACGATCTCGCGGTTCGTGAGTTCAAGCCCCGCGTCGGGCTCTGTGCTAACAGCTCAGAGCCTGGAGCCTGTTTCAGATTCCGTGCCTCCTGCTCTCTCTCTGACCCTCCCTTGTTCATGCTCTGTCTCTGTCTCAAAAATAAATAAACGTTGAAAAAAAAAAAAAAGAAAAGAAAGGGTGCTGGATTTTGTCAAAGGCCTTTTCTGCATCGATTGACAGGATCATATGGTTCTTATCTTTTCTTTTATTGATGTGATGTATCACGTTGATTGATTTGCGAATGTTGAACCAGCCCTGCATCCCAGGAATGAATCCCAGTTGATCATGGTGAATAATTCTTTTTATATGCTGTTGAATTCTATTTGCTAGTATCTTATTGAGAATTTTTGCATCTATATTCCTCAGGAATATTGGCCTGTAGTTCTCTTTTTTTACTGCGTCTCTGTCTGGTTTAGGAATCAAAGTAATACTGGCTTCATAGAATGAGTCTGGAAGTTTTCCTTCCCTTTCTATTTCTTGGAATAGCTTGAAAAGTATAGATATTATCTCTGCTTTAAACGTCTGGTAGAACTCCCCTGGGAAGCCATCTGGTCCTGGACTCTTATTTGTTGGGAGATTTTTGATAACCGATTCAATTTCTTCGCCGGTGATGGGTCTGTTCAAGCTTTCTATTTCCTCCTGATTGAGTGTTGGAAGAGTGTGGGTGTTTAGGAATTTGTCCATTTCTTCCAGGTTGTCCAGTTCGTTGGCATACAATTTTTCATAGTATTCCCCGATAATTGCTTGTATCTCTGAGGGATTGGTTGTAATCATTCCATTTTCGTTCATGATTTTATCTATTTGGGTCATCTCCCTTTTCTTTTTGAGAAGCCTGGCTAGAGTTTTTTCGATTTTGTTTATTTTTTCAAAAAAACCAACTCTTGGTTTCGTTGATCTGCTCTACCGTTTATTTAGATTCTATATTGTTTATTTGTGCTATGATCGTTCTTATTTCTCTTCTGCTGGGTTTAGGCTGCCTTTGCTGTTCTGCTTCTATTTCCTTTAGGTGTGCTGTTAGATTCTGTATTTGGGATTTTTCTTGTTTCTTGAGATAGGCCTGGATTGCGATGTATTTTCCTCTCAGGACTGCCTTCGCTGAATCCCAAAGCATTTGGATGGTTGTATTTTCATTTTCATTTGTTTCCACATCTATTTTTAAATTTCTTCTCTAATTGCCCGGTTGACCCACTCATTCTTTAGTAGGGTGATCTTTAACCTCCATGCTTTTGGAGGTTTTCCAGACTTTTTCCTGTGGTTGATTTCAAGCTTCATAGCATTGCGGTCTGAAAGTTTGCATGGTATAATTTCAATTCTTGTGAACTGATGAAGGGCTGTTTTGTGACCCAGTATATGATCTATCTTGGAGAATGTTCCATGTGCACTCGAGTAGAAAGTATATTCTGTTGCTTTGGGATGCAGAGTTCTAAATATATCTGTCAAGTCCATCTGATCCAATGTAGCATTCAGGGCCCTTGTTCCTTTATTGACCGTGTGTCTAGATGATCTATCCTTTTCTGTAAGTGGGGTGTTAAAGTCCCCTGCAATTACCACATTCTTATCAATAAGGTTGCTTATGTTTATGAGTAATTGTTTTATATATTTGGGGGCTCCGGTATTCAGCGCATAGACATTTATAGTTGTTAGCTCTTCCTGATGGATAGACCCTGTAATTAGTATATAATGCCCTTCTTCATCTCTTGTTACAGCCTTTCATTTAAAGTCTAGTTGGTCTGATATAAGTATGGCTACTCCAGCTTTCTTTTGGCTTCCAGTAGCATGATAGATAGTTCTCCATCGCCTCACTCTCAATCTAAAGGTGTCCTCGCATCTAAAATGAGTCTCTTGTAGACAGCAAATAGATGGGTCTTGTTTTTTATCCATTCTGATACCCTATGTCTTTTGGTTGGCGCATGTAATCCATTTACATTCAGTGTTATTATAGAAAGATAGGGGTTTAGAGTCACTGTGATGTCTGTATGTTTTATGCTTGTAGTGATGTCTCTGGTACTTTGTCTCACAGGATCCCCCTTAGGATCTCTTGTAGGGCTGGTTTAGTGGTGACAAATTCCTTCAGTTTTTGTTTGGGAAGACCTTGATCTCTCCTTCTAGTCTAAATGACAGACTTGCTGGATAAAGGATTTTCGGCTGCATATTTTTTCTGTTCAGCACACTGAAGATCTCGTGCCAATTCTTTCTGGCCTGCCAAGTTTCAAAAGAGAGATCAGTCACGAGTCTTATAGGTCTCCCTTTATATGTGAGGGCACGTTTATCCCTTGCTGCTTTCAGAATTTTCTCTTTATCCTTGTATTTTGCCAGTTTCACTATGATATGTCGTGCAGAAGATCGATTCAAGTTACGTCTGAAGGGAGTTCTGTGTGCTTCTTGGATTTCAATGCCTTTTTCCTTCCCCAGTTCAGGGAAGTTCTCAGCTATAATTTCTTCAAGTACCCCTTCAGCACCTTTCCCTCTCTCTTCCTCCTCTGGGATACCAATTATGCGTATATTATTTCTTTTTAGTGTCTCACTTAGTTCTCTAATTTTCCCCTCATACCTCATACTCCTGCATTTTTTTATCTCTCTTTTTCTCAGCTTCCTCTTTTTCCATAACTTTATCTTCTAGTTCACCTATTCTCTCCTCTGCCTCTTCAAGCCGAGCCGTCGTGGTTTCCATTTTGGTTTGCATTTCGTTTAAAGTGTTTTTCAGCTCCTCCTGACTGTTCTTTAGTCCCTTGATCTCTGTAGCAAGAGATTCTCTGCTGTCCTCTATACTGTTTTCAAGCCCAGCGATTAATTTTATGACTATTATTCTAAATTCACTGTCCGTTATATTATTTAAATCCTTTTTGATCAGTTCATTAGCTGTTATTTCCTGGAGATTCTTCTGAGGGGCATTCTTCCGTTTGGTCATTTTGGATAGTCCCTGGAGTGGTGCGGACCTGCAGGGCACTTCCCCTGTGCTGTGGTGTATAACTGGAGTTGGTGGGCGGGGCCGCAGTCAGACCTGATGTCTGCCCCCAGCCCACCACTGGGGCCCCAGTCAGACTGGTGTGTGCCTTCTCTTCCCCTCTCCTAGGTGCAGGATTCACTGTGGGGTGGCGTGGCCCGTCTGGGGTACTTGCACACTGCCAGGCTTGTGGTGCTGGGGATCTGGCGTATGAGCTGGGGTGGGTAGGCAAGGTGCACGGGGGCAAGAGGGGCAGGCTTAGCTTGCTTCTCCTTAGGTGATCCACTTCAGGAGGGGCCCTGTGGCAGCGGGAGGGAGTCAGATCTGCTGCTGGAGGTTTGGCTCTGCAGAAGCACAGCGTTGGGTGTTTGCGCTGAGGGAGCAAGTTCCCTGGCAGGAAATGGTTCCCTTTGGGATTTTGGCTGGGGGATGGGCGGGGGAGATGGCGCTGGCGAGCGCCTTTGTTCCCCGTCAAACTGAGCTCTGTTGTCGCGGGGCTCAGCAACTCTCCCTCCCTTTGTCCTCCAGCCTTCCCAATTTCTGAGCAGAGCTGTTAACTTATGACCTCCCAGATGCTAAGTCATGCTTGCTGTCGGAACACACTTCGTCCGGCCCCTCCGCTTTTGCCAGCCAGACTCGGGGGCTCTGCTTGGCCGGCAGGCTGCCCCTCCGCCCCGGCTCCCTCCCACCAGTCCGTGGAGCGCGCACCGCCTCGCAGCCCTTCCTACCCTCTTCAGGGGGCCTCTAGTCTGCGCCTGGCTCCAGAGACTCCATTCTGCTAGTCTTCTGGTGGTTTTCTGGGTTATTTAGGCAGGTGTAGGTGGAATCGAAGTGATCAGCAGGACGTGCGGTGAGCCCAGCGTCCTCCTACACCGCCATCTTCTTTCCCTCTCAGGAAACAGACTCTTAAGAGAGTACAATGAGATAGTATCCGATGGGAGGTGGATGGGAGCATGGTTGGTTAAATAGGTGATGAGAATTGAGAGATGTACGTGTCATAAAGAGCACAGGGTGATACATGGAATTGTATACCTGCAAGTAATATAACTCTGCATATTAACGAACTGGAATTAAAGAAACAAAAAATAAGATACAGTGTAAAAAAAGGAAAAATTAAGTGAGGACCTATCCAATTGTTTACTAGGTGAATTACATACAACTGACTTAAGGCACTCTTGCCATGCCTGCAGTGGGTTAATAGCTACCTTAAAGGAAGCTACAAGGTCCTCCAAGGCACAGAGCACAGAGATTGCTCCTCATGTAGCCTCCTCCTGCTACCTTGCATTCAGAAATACTTAGCAGTAGTTTTTCAGGCATTGAAGAAAAATTAGGATTAAAATCTTTTAAAGATAAAGGAGGCTTAACAATGGAATATCAGTGGGAAATACTCTGTGCATGCCATCCTGGGCCTGTACTTGTGACATTCTTGATCCACCTCAAATACAGGTTCGTCTGTATGAATTCCTTGAACCACCACCCATCCTTTCTCTGTGCCCAGCACTATATCTTTATTAGTGACCATGGCAAAACATGATCTATGCCCACGTGGAGATCACTTCTAATGAGGAATACAGAAGTGAAAATGGGGGTCCATGTGGTTAGCAGGGATGGTGGGTAACAGCAAAGGAGCATTTAAGAGACCTGAAATTCAAAGGAAACTTCTTCCAAAAGGAAAATTTGGTACATAGGTTTTGTAAAAGTAATTCATTAGAGCTTTTGGAAGTGTATTTTTATATTGAACAAAAGGTGTGTTATAATTTCCCTTGTGTGTTCATTCATAGACCAAAGAAATAAACTGGAGTGGACCAGGTATATGTCTGGCAATTTGTCTCACCAATTTATAGCACTTTGGCAGAAATCTTCTAGGCCTCTTTATTTTTTTAAGGGCTTCTGTAATCCTGTGGAAATCAAATCATTCTCTTTGGAAACCTGCATTGTGTCATCTTTCCTTTCTTTGATTAGGGACCAGCTTAACCAAACCAGGTTACATTTGGCACCAGCTTTCTGTGTTATTGGGAAAGACAAAATCAGGGTAGTGAAGGAAATAAAAATCCTGGTATTCAAAGACAATCGCAGCCTGTACTATTTTTCTACATATGACCATTATTTTCACAGAGTGGAATCACAATGTGAATTTGGATATTTGGTTTGGTTAGCTGTTGGTTTGTTGGTTTGTTTGTTTGTTTGTTTCATTTTAACAGGGAAACCCTGGTCCGTATCCTTAAATATCCATTTATGTTGTTTTCCAATTTGCTTACTCATCACAGGGCATAAACTTCACGTGATGACAGTGCCGTAAATAGTACACAGAAATGAGAACTAGTAAGCATAGAAGGAGTGCTCTCTCACATTTTCCTTAAAAAAATCATAACATAAGCACTGCACTAGTTTGCATTTCAGCCAGAAGTGCAAGAGTGCTCCCCTTTCTCCATAACCTCACCAACAACTGGTGTTTCATGTGTTGTTAATGTTACCCATTCTAACAGGTGTGAGGTGGTATGGCATCATGGTTTTGCTTTGCATTCCCTAATGATGAGTGATGTTGACCATCTTTCCACGTGTCTGTTGGCTGTGTAGAAGTCTTCTTTGGAAAAGTGTCTATTCATGTCTTTTCCCAGTTCATAAGTGGGCTGTTTGGTTTTTTGGGTGTTGAGTTTGATATGTTGTTTCTAGATTTTGGATACTAACACTTTATCATATGCCATTTTCAAATATCTTCTCCCATTCCATAGGCAGGTTTAGTTCTTTTGATTGTTTCCTTCACTGTGCAAAAGCTTTTTATCTTGATAAGAATATCACTTAGACATCAAAATGCATGGAGTCTAGCCATTTGTAGCTATTTAGCTTTAACTAGAATGTATTATGCTAAGCAAAACGAGTCCATCTGAGAAAGACAAGTATACACTTTCATGCATATGTGAAATTTAACTTTCAGACTTTCAGCTTGGAAGTCTGGTGGTTTCCTTGTGATGGTGAGATATGTACTGCATTGGGCCCTTTTCAATTGGCTTTCACAATTATGTGGCAACCTCCAAACCTAGGGTGTGTCAAGGTGCCCACAGAGAATGCCCTTGGGTAGGCTACGCCAAAGTTTATAGGATCCCACTTCCTGATGGGACAAGAGGACAGTAGGATAGATATAGCCATCCTCGATTTGACCCGTGCCCATTTGATTGCAGAACCTTGACTCACTTTGTTGTCATCCCTCACCGATGGATGTTTTTCTTACTTGGACTCAGTTCACACACTCTGCCTTCCAGCTGGGAGTCTGATCTAGTCCTTGTGACTGAGGGAGAGAATTTTACACAGGGCTCCTTATTGCTTACTTGAGTTTCAGAAGTATGTGGCCATCCTGGGGCCCAAGGCATTCGAAGGTGCTCAGGAGGCTTGTTTATGTGTAAGCTGAAGTAGACATTTGCGAGGGAACTGGTCTCCTTCTGGTCCAAGGGCAAATGAATTTAAGTTATCTCCTTTCCAGATTGATCCCAATTGCCATTGGAAAATCGAGTTTTGGCCTTCCTTGCACACATTCCCTTCCCCTTGCTGTTTTTCTGACAAAAATTCTGCCCTTCCCCCCCCCCCCCCCTTGGAGCCATGGAGTCATAACCCACTAGGTGGCCGCAAATTCCCACTCTTGTCCTGTAATGAGTGAGAGCAACCAATATCTGCCATACCAAAGGATAGCTATCCTTTCATCCTTGAGGGCTTGCTGGTTAGCCTGCTGTTCTATGGAACATGAAGGAGAGCCAGCTTGCCTCTCTGACCTGGATGAATGAGTGCCCTTCATTCTGAGAAGTAATTTGCACATGGGCATTATTGTCCAGAAGGTGGTCAACACAAGAAGGCCCCTTTCCAGGAATACAGAACAAAGTCCTTATTCTGGACTCCTGAGCAAGATCTGGCAGAACCCAATAGCTGCAGCTCACCGTTGCCTCCATAAACTGATGGAAAAACTGGGAGGGATAAAAACAGAAGTCTCTGGCTTCTAAAGGAATTATGCAGGATTCCTTCTGCCTGGGCTCCCAGGTATATTCCTTCAGAGGGCTCTCATTGCCTAAGCCCATAGACATTTCATATTCTGGAAACAACCAGGTTGACAGGAGACTGTGCTGAGTTTTTCATTCTCAACATTCTCCAAATCCCATGTGTGTTGAAGAACTCATGCTGTCTGTGTCTCCACTTCTACAACTTAGCCCTTTCTTGGAAAAAATGGATTTGCATGGAATGTATTCAGAGCCAGTGTCTTAGAGTACTATCTTCTTTCAGCACATGAGTCTGATGGTGTCCTTGAGGTGTTGAGATAGGTATTGCATTGGTCCCTTCTCAATTTGTTTTCAGAATTGTGTGCCAATTTTCAAAACTTGGCTGTGTGGAAGGGCCCAGGGAGAATGTTGTGATTAGGCTAAGCCTGGCGGTAGGGGAGTATACTGCCTCCTTTGTGGGACAAGAGGATGGAAGACAGCTATCAGCTTTATCAATTTGACACGTGGCCATTTGAATGCAGATCTTGGTACCAACTTGTCATTCCTAATCCATTGCTGCTTTTCTAACTTGGATGCAATTCACACTTCTAGACAATGGGACTATCCACCCAGAAAACAGAGCTCAGCTCGGCGGGGAACAAAAGTACTGGCCAGCGCCATCTCCCTCGCACATCCCCCAGCCAAAATTCCAAAGGGAACCAGTTGCCCTCATGGAACTTCTTGCCCCGGGCAAACACCCAATGCTCTGCTCTTATGGATTCATCCCTCAGATGGGTCTGCCCGCCTCCCTCCCGGTGCTGCAGGGCCCCTACTGCAGGGGACCACTGACAGCAAAGCGAGCTAAGCCTGCCTCTCCTGCCGCTGTGAACTTTGTGGATCCACCCCGGCTAATACGCCAGATCCCATAGAAGCAGCATCACGAGACTGGCAGTGTGCAAGTAGCCCAGACAGAGGCCACATCACTCCACAGTGAGTCCCGCCCCTGGGAGAGGGGAAGAAAGGGACACACCAGTCTGACTGTGGCCCCAGTGGTGGGCTGGGGGCAGATATCAGGTCTGACTGCAGCCTCGCCCACCAACACAAGTTACTCCAGACAGCACAGTGCTGCAGTTCCGCACCACTCCAGGGACTATCCAAAATGACTAAACGGAAGAATTATCCTCAAAAGAAACTCCGGAAAGTAGCAACAGCTAACGAATTGACCAAAAAAGACTTAAGCAATATAACAGAACATGAATTTAAAATATTAGTCATAAAATTAACTGCTGGGCTTGAAAAAAGTACACAGGAGAGCAGAGAATCTATTGTTACAGAGATCAAGGGACTAAGAAATACTCAGGAGGAGCTGAAAAATGCCATAAATGAGGTGCAAAATAAAATGGAGGTGACCACAGCTTGGATTGAAGAGGCAGAGGAGAGAATAGGTGAATTAGAAGATAAAATTATGGAAAAAGAGGAAGCTGAGAAAAAGAGAGATAAAAAAATCCAGGAGTATGAGTGGAGAAGTAGAGAACTAAGTGATGCTATGAAACGCAACAATATCCGTATAATAGGGATTCCAGAGGAGGGAGAGAGAGAGAAAGGGGCTGAAGATGTACTTGAACAAATCATAGCTGAGAACTTCCTTGATCTGGGGAAGGAAAAAGGCATTGAAATCCAACAGGCACAGAGAACTCCCTTCAGACGTAACTTGAATCGATCTTCTGCATCACAAGTCATAGTGAAACTGGAGAAATACAAGGATAAAGAGAAAATTCTGAAAGCAGCTACGGATAAACACGCTCTAACCTATAAAGGGAGACTGATAAGTCTAGTGACAGATCTATCTACTGAAACTTGGCACGCCAGAAAAGAATGGCAGGAAATCTTCAATGTGATGAACAGCAAACATATGCATCCAAGAATCCTTTATGCAGCAAGCCCATTCAGATGGAAGGAGAGATAAAGGTCTTTCCAAACAAACAAAAACTGAAGGAATTCATCACCACTAAAACCAACCCTACAAGGAATCCTAAGGGGGATTCTGTAAGTGAAACGTTGCAAGGACCACAAAGTACCAGAGATATCACTACAAACATGAAACCTACAGACATCACAATGACTCTAAACCCATATCTTTCTATAATAACACTGAATGTAAACAGACGAAACACTCCAACCAAAAGACATAGGGTATCAGAATGGATAAGATAAAAAAACCATGACCCATCTATCTGCTGTCTACAAGAGACTTGTTTTAGACCTGAGAACACCCTCAGATTGAAAGTGAGGGGATGGAGAACTATCATGCTACTGGAAGCCAAAAGAAAGCTGGAGTAGCCATATCTATATCAAACTTGACTTAAAATTAAAGGCTGTAACAGATGAAGAAGGGCATTATATAATAACTGCAGGCTCTATCCATCAGGAAGAGCTAACAATTATAAATGTCTATGCGCCGAATACCGGAGCCCCCAAATATATAAAGCAATTGATCACAATCATAAACAACCTTATTGATAAGAATGTGGTAATTGCAGGGGACTTTAACACTCCACTTACAACAATGGATAGATCATCTAGACACAGGGTCAATAAGGAGACAAGGGCCCTGAATGCTACATTGGATCAGATGGACTTGACAGATATATTTAGAGCTCTTCATCCCAAAGGAACGGAATATACTTTCTACTCGAGTGCACATGGAACATTCTCCAAGAGAGATCACATACTGATAACCGACAAAGAAACTAATGGATAATAATACAATACTAATAGGAGACTTTAACACCCCAGTTACATGTCATCTAAACTGAAAACAAACAAGGAAACATGGCTTCGAATGACACACTGGTCCAGGTGGACTTAACAGGTATATTCAGATTGTTCCATCCTAAACACATTCTCTATAAGTGCACATGGGACATTCTCAGAACACGTCACATGTTAGGTCACAAAATAATCCCAAAACACTGAAGTCATTCCATGCACCTTTTCTGCCAACAGCACTATGAAACTAGAAGTCAGCCCAAGAAAAAAATCTGGAAAGACCACAAATATATGGAATAACATGTTACTAAACAATGAATATGTCAGTCAGGAGAAAAAAAGGAAAAAGGAAAGTTAAAAGTGCATTGAAAAATCCAAAATCCATAAAGAACTTATGAAGCTCAACACCCCAAAACCAAATAATATAGTGAAGAAATGGGCAAAATACATGAATAGACACGTCTCCAGAGAAGACATCCAGATGGCCAACCGACACATGAAAAAATGCACAACATCACTCATCATCAGGAAAATGCAAATCAAAACGAAAGGAGATAGCATTTCACACCTGTCAGAATGGCTAACATTAGCAACTCAGGCGACAACAGATGTTGGCATGGATGTGGAGAAAGAGGAACTCTCTTGCACTGTTGGTGGGAATGCAAACTGGTGCAGCCATTCTGTAGAACAGTATGGAGGTTCCTCATAAAATAAAAAATAGAACTACCCTACTACCCAGCAATTGCACTACTAGGTATTTATCCAAAGGATATAGGAGTGGTGATTCGAAGGGGAACATGCACCCCAATGTTTATAGAAGCACTATCAACAATAGCCAAAGTATAGAAAAAGCTTGAATGTCCATTGACTGGTGAATGGGTAAAGAAGATGTAGTGTATACATACACAATGGAATACTACTGGGCGATCGAGAATAATGAAATTGTGCCCCTTGCAACACCACGGATGGAATTAGAGTATACTGTGTTAAGCGAAATAAGTCAGTCAGAGAAAGAAAATATTATAGGCTATCACTCATACGTGGAATTTGAGAAGCACAAGAGGTGAACATAGGGGAAGGGAAGGAAAATATAAGACAAAAACACAGAGGGAGGCAAACCATAAGAGACTCTTAAGTACAGAGAATAAACTGAGGACTGCTGCAGGGGTGTTGGGTGGGCGGATGGGCTAAATGGGTGATGGTCACTAAGGAAGGCACTTGTAAGGATGAGCACTGGGTGTTACATATAAGTGATGAATCACTGGGTTCTACTCCTGAAACCAATACAACACTGTACGTTAACTTCAATTTAATTGAATAAATTTTAAAAATAAAACAGAATAGAAAGCACAGAGATCCACACATACAAATTCAATTAATCTTCAACTAAGCAGGAAAGAATATCCATTGGGAAAAGACAGTCTCTTCGAAGAAGGGTGTTGGGAAAAGTGCACAGTATCATGCAAAAGAATGAATGTAAACCACTTCCTTACACCATACACTTAAAGAAACAAAACATAGATTAAGGACCTAAATGTGAGACCCAAAGCCATAAAAATCCTAGAACACAGCACAGGTAGTAACTTCTTTGACATCAGCCATGAAAACTTCTTTCAATATATGTCCCCTGAGGCCAGAGAAACTAAAGCAAAAATAAATCTTGGGACTCTATCGAGTAAAAAGCTTCTGCACAGTGAAGTAAAAAGTGAAGAGTAAAAAGCAACTTATGGAATGGGAGAAGATATTTGCAAATGACCTATCTAATAAAGAGCTAATATCTGATATATCATAAGGCCCAAGCAACAATTAATCAAATTAAAAACTGGAAAGAAAACATGAACAGACATTTCTCCAAAGAAGACATACAGATGGTAAGAGACACAGGAAAAATGCTTATCATCACTTACCATCAAGGAAATGCAAAACAAAACCACAATGAGAAACTACCTCACACCTGTCAGAATGGCAAAAATCAAAAATACAAGAAGCAATAAGTGTTGGCAAGGATGTGGAGAAAAGGAAACTGTTCTTGGAAATGCAAAGTGGTGAGGCCACCGTGTAAAACTATGTGGAGTTTCCTCTAAAAGTTAAAAATACAATTACCTCATGATCCAGCATAGCACAACTGGGTATTTATCCAAGGAATAAAAGAACACAAATTCAAGAGGATGCATGCACATTGGCGCTCCTGGGCAGCTCAGTAAGTGAAGCGCCCAACTTCCCCCCAGGTCATGATCTCATGGTGTGTGAATTCAAGCCCCGCGTCAGGCTCTGTTCTGACAGCTCAGAGCCTGGAGCCTGCTTCAGATTCTGTGTCTCCCTCTCTCTCTGCCCCTCACCTGCTCTCTCACTCTATCTCTCTCTTTCAAAAATAAATAAACCTTAAATTTTTTAATGCACACATGAACCAGTGTGTTTATAGCAGCATTGTTTACAATAACCAAGATATGGAAGCAGCCCAAGTATCCATAAATGGATGAATGGATGGATAAAGAGGATGTGACATACATATGATGGAATACTATTCAGCCATAAGAAGGAATGCAATCTTTCCTTTTGCAAGGACCTGGATGGAGCTAGAGAGTATGATTCTAAGTGAAATATACCAGTCAAAAAAAGACAAATACCATATAATTCTACTCATACATGGGTTTAAGAAACAAACAAGCAAAGGGAAAAAATAAGAGAGAGAGAGAGAGAGAGTATAGACAATCAGGAAGCAGACTCTTTTTTTTTAAGTTCATTTATTTTTTTTTAATTTAACATTATCTTTTAAATTTTTTCAATATATGAAATATTGTCAAATTGGTTTCCTACAACACCCAGTGCTCATCCCAAAAGGTGCCCTCCTCAATACCCATCGCCCACCCTACCCTCCCTCCCACCCCCCATCAACCCTCAGTTTTTTTCTCAGTTTTTAACAGTCTCTTATGCTTTGGCTCCTTCCCACTCTAACCTCTTTTGTTTTTTCCTTCCCCTCCCCCATGGGTTTCTGTTAAGTTTCTCAGGATCCGCATAAGAGTGAAAATATATGGTATCTGTCTTTCTCTTTATGGCTTATTTCACTTAGCATCACACCCTCCAGTCCCATCCATGTTGCTACAAAGAGACATATTTCGTTCTTTCTCATTGCCATGTAGTACTCCATTGTGTATATAAACCACCCTTTCTTGATCCATTCATCAGTGATGGACATTTCGGCTCTTTCCATAATTTGGCTATTGTTGAGAGTGCTGCTATAAACATTGGGGTACAAGTGCCCCTATGCATCAGTACTCCTGTATCCCTTGGGTAAATTCCTAGCAGTGCTATTGCTGGGTCATAGGGTAGGTCTATTTTTAATTTTCTGAGGAACCTCCACACTGCTTTCCAGAGCAGCTGCACCAATTTGCATTCCCCCCAACAGTGCAAGAGGGTTTCCGTTTCTCCACATCTTCTCCAGCATCTACCGTCTCCTGATTTGTTCATTTTGGCCACTCTGACTGGCGTGAGGTGATATCTGAGTGTGGTTTGGATTTGTATTTTCCTGATAAGGAGCGACGGTGAGCATCTTTTCGTGTGCCTGTTGGCCATCTGATGTCTTCTTTAGAGAAGTGTCTATTCATGTTTTCTGCCCAAATCTTCACTGGGTTATTTGTTTTTTCGGGGGTGGAGTTTGGTGAGCTCTTTATAGATTTTGGATACTAGCCCTTTGTCCGAAATGGCATTTGCGAAGATCTTTTCCCCGTTCCGTTGGTTGCCTTTTAGTTTTGTTGGTTGTTTCCTTTGCTGTGCAGAAGCTTTTTATCTTCATAAGGTGCCAGTGATTCACTTTTGCTTTTAATTCCCTTGCCTTTGGGGATGTGTCGAGTAAGAGATTGCTACGGCTGAGGTCAGAGAGGTCTTTTCCTGCTTTCTCCTCTAGGGTTTGGATGGTTTCCTGTCTCACATTCAGGTCCTTTATCCACTTTGAGTTTATTTTTGTGAATGGTGTGAGAAAATGGCCTATTTTCAACCTTCTGCCTGTTGCTGTCAAGTTCTCCCAGCACCATTTGTAAAAGAGACTGTCTTTTATCCACTGGATGTTCTTTCCTGCTTTGTCAAAGATTAGTTGGCCATACGTTTGTGGGGTCTAGTTCTGGGGTTTCTATTCTATTCCATTGGTCTATGTGTCTCTTTTTGTGCCAACACCATGCGGTCTGGATGATTACAGCTTTGTAGTAGAGGCGAAAGTCTGGGATTGTGATGTCTCCTGCTTTGGTCTTCTTCTTCAAAATGACTTTGGCTATTCGGGGCCTTTTGTGGTCCCATATGAATTTTAGGATTGCCTGTTCTAGTTTCGAGAAGAATGCTGGTGCAATTTTGATTGGGATTGCTTTGAATGTGTACATAGCTTTGGTAATATTGACATTTTGACAATATTGATTCTTCCAATCCATGAGCAGGGAATGTCTTTCCATTTCTTTATATCTTCTTCAATTACCTTCATAAGCTTTCTATAGTTTTCAGCATACAGATCTTTTACATCTTTGCGTAGATTTATTTGTAGGTATTTTATGCTTCTTGGTGCAATTGTGAATGGGATCAGTTTCTTTATTTGTCTTTCTGTTGCTTCAATGTTAGTGTATAAGGATGCAACTGATTTTTGTACATTGATTTTGTATCCTGCAACTTTGCTGAATTCATGTATCAGTTCTAGCAGACTTTTGGTGGAGTCTATTGGATTTTCCATGTATAATATGTCATCTGAAACAAGCGAAAGCTTGACTTCATCTTTGCCAATTTTGATACCTTTGATTTCCTTTTGTTGTCTGATTGCTGATGCTAGAACTTCCAACACTATGTTAAACAACACTGGTGAGAGTGGGCATCCCTGTCGTGTTCCTGATCTCAGGGAAAAAGCTCTCAGTTTTTCCCCATTGAGGATGATGTTAGCTGTGGGCTTTTCATAAATGGCTTTTATGATCTTCAAGTATGTTCCTTCTATCCCGACTTTCTCAAGGGTTTTTATTAAGAAAAGGTGCTGGGAGGCGCCTGGGTGGCTCAGTCGGTTAAGCGGCCGACTTCGGCTCAGGTCACGATCTCGCGGTTCGTGAGTTCAAGCCCCGCGTCGGGCTCTGTGCTAACAGCTCAGAGCCTGGAGCCTGTTTCAGATTCCGTGCCTCCTGCTCTCTCTCTGACCCTCCCTTGTTCATGCTCTGTCTCTGTCTCAAAAATAAATAAACGTTGAAAAAAAAAAAAAAAAAGAAAGAAAGGGTGCTGGATTTTGTCAAAGGCCTTTTCTGCATCGATTGACAGGATCATATGGTTCTTATCTTTTCTTTTATTGATGTGATGTATCACGTTGATTGATTTGCGAATGTTGAACCAGCCCTGCATCCCAGGAATGAATCCCAGTTGATCATGGTGAATAATTCTTTTTATATGCTGTTGAATTCTATTTGCTAGTATCTTATTGAGAATTTTTGCATCTATATTCCTCAGGAATATTGGCCTGTAGTTCTCTTTTTTTACTGCGTCTCTGTCTGGTTTAGGAATCAAAGTAATACTGGCTTCATAGAATGAGTCTGGAAGTTTTCCTTCCCTTTCTATTTCTTGGAATAGCTTGAAAAGTATAGATATTATCTCTGCTTTAAACGTCTGGTAGAACTCCCCTGGGAAGCCATCTGGTCCTGGACTCTTATTTGTTGGGAGATTTTTGATAACCGATTCAATTTCTTCGCCGGTGATGGGTCTGTTCAAGCTTTCTATTTCCTCCTGATTGAGTGTTGGAAGAGTGTGGGTGTTTAGGAATTTGTCCATTTCTTCCAGGTTGTCCAGTTCGTTGGCATACAATTTTTCATAGTATTCCCCGATAATTGCTTGTATCTCTGAGGGATTGGTTGTAATCATTCCATTTTCATTCATGATTTTATCTATTTGGGTCATCTCCCTTTTCTTTTTGAGAAGCCTGGCTAGAGTTTTTTCGATTTTGTTTATTTTTTCAAAAAAACCAACTCTTGGTTTCGTTGATCTGCTCTACCGTTTATTTAGATTCTATATTGTTTATTTGTGCTATGATCGTCTTATTTCTCTTCTGCTGGGTTTAGGCTGCCTTTGCTGTTCTGCTTCTATTTCCTTTAGGTGTGCTGTTAGATTCTGTATTTGGGATTTTTCTTGTTTCTTGAGATAGGCCTGGATTGCGATGTATTTTCCTCTCAGGACTGCCTTCGCTGAATCCCAAAGCATTTGGATGGTTGTATTTCATTTTCATTTGTTTCCACATCTATTTTTAAATTTTCTTCTCTAATTGCCCCGGTTGACCCACTCATTCTTTAGTAGGGTGATCTTTAACCTCCATGCTTTTGGAGGTTTTCCAGACTTTTTCCTGTGGTTGATTTCAAGCTTCATAGCATTGCGGTCTGAAAGTTTGCATGGTATAATTTCAATTCTTGTGAACTGATGAAGGGCTGTTTTGTGACCCAGTATATGATCTATCTTGGAGAATGTTCCATGTGCACTCGAGTAGAAAGTATATTCTGTTGCTTTGGGATGCAGAGTTCTAAATATATCTGTCAAGTCCATCTGATCCAATGTAGCATTCAGGGCCCTTGTTCCTTTATTGACCGTGTGTCTAGATGATCTATCCTTTTCTGTAAGTGGGGTGTTAAAGTCCCCTGCAATTACCACATTCTTATCAATAAGGTTGCTTATGTTTATGAGTAATTGTTTTATATATTTGGGGGCTCCGGTATTCAGCGCATAGACATTTATAGTTGTTAGCTCTTCCTGATGGATAGACCCTGTAATTAGTATATAATGCCCTTCTTCATCTCTTGTTACAGCCTTTCATTTAAAGTCTAGTTGGTCTGATATAAGTATGGCTACTCCAGCTTTCTTTTGGCTTCCAGTAGCATGATAGATAGTTCTCCATCGCCTCACTCTCAATCTAAAGGTGTCCTCGCATCTAAAATGAGTCTCTTGTAGACAGCAAATAGATGGGTCTTGTTTTTTATCCATTCTGATACCCTATGTCTTTTGGTTGGCGCATGTAATCCATTTACATTCAGTGTTATTATAGAAAGATAGGGGTTTAGAGTCACTGTGATGTCTGTATGTTTTATGCTTGTAGTGATGTCTCTGGTACTTTGTCTCACAGGATCCCCCTTAGGATCTCTTGTAGGGCTGGTTTAGTGGTGACAAATTCCTTCAGTTTTTGTTTGGGAAGACCTTGATCTCTCCTTCTAGTCTAAATGACAGACTTGCTGGATAAAGGATTTTCGGCTGCATATTTTTTCTGTTCAGCACACTGAAGATCTCGTGCCAATTCTTTCTGGCCTGCCAAGTTTCAAAAGAGAGATCAGTCACGAGTCTTATAGGTCTCCCTTTATATGTGAGGGCACGTTTATCCCTTGCTGCTTTCAGAATTTTCTCTTTATCCTTGTATTTTGCCAGTTTCACTATGATATGTCGTGCAGAAGATCGATTCAAGTTACGTCTGAAGGGAGTTCTGTGTGCTTCTTGGATTTCAATGCCTTTTTCCTTCCCCAGTTCAGGGAAGTTCTCAGCTATAATTTCTTCAAGTACCCCTTCAGCACCTTTCCCTCTCTCTTCCTCCTCTGGGATACCAATTATGCGTATATTATTTCTTTTTAGTGTCTCACTTAGTTCTCTAATTTTCCCCTCATACCTCATACTCCTGCATTTTTTTTATCTCTCTTTTCTCAGCTTCCTCTTTTTCCATAACTTTATCTTCTAGTTCACCTATTCTCTCCTCTGCCTCTTCAAGCCGAGCCGTCGTGGTTTCCATTTTGGTTTGCATTTCGTTTAAAGTGTTTTTCAGCTCCTCCTGACTGTTCTTTAGTCCCTTGATCTCTGTAGCAAGAGATTCTCTGCTGTCCTCTATACTGTTTTCAAGCCCAGCGATTAATTTTATGACTATTATTCTAAATTCACTGTCCGTTATATTATTTAAATCCTTTTTGATCAGTTCATTAGCTGTTATTTCCTGGAGATTCTTCTGAGGGGCATTCTTCCGTTTGGTCATTTTGGATAGTCCCTGGAGTGGTGCGGACCTGCAGGGCACTTCCCCTGTGCTGTGGTGTATAACTGGAGTTGGTGGGCGGGGCCGCAGTCAGACCTGATGTCTGCCCCCAGCCCACCACTGGGGCCCCAGTCAGACTGGTGTGTGCCTTCTCTTCCCCTCTCCTAGGTGCAGGATTCACTGTGGGGTGGCGTGGCCCGTCTGGGGTACTTGCACACTGCCAGGCTTGTGGTGCTGGGGATCTGGCGTATGAGCTGGGGTGGGTAGGCAAGGTGCACGGGGGCAAGAGGGGCAGGCTTAGCTTGCTTCTCCTTAGGTGATCCACTTCAGGAGGGGCCCTGTGGCAGCGGGAGGGAGTCAGATCTGCTGCTGGAGGTTTGGCTCTGCAGAAGCACAGCGTTGGGTGTTTGCGCTGAGGGAGCAAGTTCCCTGGCAGGAAATGGTTCCCTTTGGGATTTTGGCTGGGGGATGGGCGGGGGAGATGGCGCTGGCGAGCGCCTTTGTTCCCCGTCAAACTGAGCTCTGTATGAATTCCTTGAACCACCACCCATCCTTTCTCTGTGCCCAGCACTATATCTTTATTAGTGACCATGGCAAAACATGATCTATGCCCACGTGGAGATCACTTCTAATGAGGAATACAGAAGTGAAAAATGGGGGTCCATGTGGTTAGCAGGGATGGTGGGTAACAGCAAAGGAGCATTTAAGAGACCTGAAATTCAAAGGAAACTTCTTCCAAAAGGAAAATTTGGTACATAGGTTTTGTAAAAGTAATTCATTAGAGCTTTTGGAAGTGTATTTTTATATTGAACAAAAGGTGTGTTATAATTTCCCTTGTGTGTTCATTCATAGACCAAAGAAATAAACTGGAGTGGACCAGGTATATGTCTGGCAATTTGTCTCACCAATTTATAGCACTTTGGCAGAAATCTTCTAGGCCTCTTTATTTTTTTAAGGGCTTCTGTAATCCTGTGGAAATCAAATCATTCTCTTGGAAACCTGCATTGTGTCATCTTTCCTTTCTTTGATTAGGGACCAGCTTAACCAAACCAGGTTACATTTGGCACCAGCTTTCTGTGTTATTGGGAAAGACAAAATCAGGGTAGTGAAGGAAATAAAAATCCTGGTATTCAAAGACAATCGCAGCCTGTACTATTTTTCTACATATGACCATTATTTTCACAGAGTGGAATCACAATGTGAATTTGGATATTTGGTTTGGTTAGCTGTTGGTTTGTTGGTTTGTTTGTTTGTTTGTTTCATTTTAACAGGGAAACCCTGGTCCGTATCCTTAAAT